>NW_027120941.1:0-274716 GCF_030686945.1 Centruroides vittatus | reverse complement strand
AAAAATAAATTATATAGCATCTCGAAAACTCTATAACTCTCTAAAATTTTGTTTCTCATATGATAGATATAAACCGTGCAAATAATTGTCAAATCTTACCGATTTTTTATGTCTAACTGTTAAATTTAAAAAATAATAATAATAGACTCATTATAAAAATCAGTTTTCCCGAACTCTAGAATATCTTGTTACAAACCTAAACTCCCAGAACTATGTGTTAACAAAGATTTTCATTGTGAAGCGCAAATGCCTCAAAACCAATAATCACACATATTAAATAATAATAATAGTAATAAATACTTACCTTCAAAATTTATTAAAACAGAATTCAATATCACATGAAACTAATTCAGTAATATTTCAAAATAAAAAGTTATAGGAAAAAAGTTATGCATATATTAAAATAATAAGTCAATGAACTTTACTAAACCTCTAAAAGACGTATTTTAAACATTTACACAATTGTCTAAATGGTCGTACATTGCATTAAATTTTACCACCTTAAATTGATTCTCTTATATTTCTTGATGTTAAACTTGTGAATTTTTCGGAGATTTACTTTTATCTAGAGTTAGGTCTAAGTCAAAGGCAAACTTTTAAATAAAAATACTTACTTTCTGAAGAGGATGATCTTGTATAAGAGGTTCTTGCAAAAGAAGTTCTCGGCGAGGTATTGAACCAGTCTCTTATAACCAGTATTTATACCATCTCTTAATGCAAAAACAGCGGAAAAAGGATATATCAAAATTATCAACTTTGAAAAACAAGATATTTTAAAATGAATCGAAAACAGTTAATTTCTAATATTAATTTAAAAACAGGAAAAAAAAGGATATTTCAAAATTAGCAACTTTGAAAAACAAGGTATATACATATATATATTAATATTTTTAGACCATACCTTGAAAAACAGGAAATATAAAAATGAATCGAAAACAGTTAATTTCCAATAATAATTTAAAAATAAAACAATTTCATTTTTGTATTAATATATATATATATACCTTGTTTTTCAAAGTTGCTAATTTTGATATATCCTTTTTCCGCTGTTTTTGCATTAAGAGATGGTATAAATACTGGTTATAAGAGACTGGTTCAATACCTCGCCGAGAACTTCTTTTGCAAGAACCTCTTATACAAGATCATCCTCTTCAGAAAGTAAGTATTTTTATTTAAAAGTTTGCCTTTGACTTAGACCTAACTCTAGATAAAAGTAAATCTCCGAAAAATTCACAAGTTTAACATCAAGAAATATAAGAGAATCAATTTAAGGTGGTAAAATTTAATGCAATGTACGACCATTTAGACAATTGTGTAAATGTTTAAAATACGTCTTTTAGAAGTTTAGTAAAGTTCATTGACTTATAGGAAAAATGTTATGCATATATTAAAATAATAACTTTTTTATTTTGAAATATTACTGAATTAGTTTCATGTGATATTGAATTCTGTTTTAATAAATTTTGAAAGTAAGTATTTATTACTATTATTATTATTATAATATGTGTGATTATTGGTTTTGAGGCATTTGCGCTTCACAATGAAAATCTTTGTTAACACATAGTTCTGGGAGTTTAGGTTTGCAACAAGATATTCTAGAGTTCGGGAAAACTGATTTTTATAATGAGTCTATTATTATTTTTTTAAATTTAACAGTTAGACATAAAAAATTGGTAAGATTTGACAATTATTTGCACGGTTTATATCTATCATATGAGAAACAAAATTTTAGAGAGTTATAGAGTTTTCGAGATGCTATACAATTTATTTCTGAATTACGAATAATTTACTTAAAGTCAGCAAAAGTTTATTACTTCACTTACTTGCAGCAATGTGTCATGTTTTAGATATACTGAAAAGTTCACCAAAATTCATTATTATAACGAATCTATTATTTTTAAAAAGTTAACAGTTAGACATAAGAATTCAGCAATTATTTGTAGGGTTTATATCTATCATGTGAAAAACAAATTTTTAGGAATTACAATCAGAGGTTCGTTTTCTTGGAGTTTAATATTCTTTAAACTCTTTCTTAATTATATTTAAATAAATACTCAGTAATATAAATTTAAATGTATAGAAATTAATTAAAATGATAATATTATTGATAATAAGTTAATATTAAATAAATAAATGTAATCATATTATATATAAATTTTTTACATATATTTAAAACTAATCTAATTGTATGTACTATAATATATAACTAATACAGATAGTGTTACAATTTTATTATGTTTTTAGTTAGCTTAATTAAATAAGTTGTTTTTAAAATAAACCACCTTATTGTTGTAAAATTTATTCTTAAAGTTCGTTGATATATAATAATTTTCATTGAAGTGAAATAAGTTTATAATAATAAAAAAAAATGTATATAATCACAGTTTCATTTTATAAATTTAATATCTTTAATTAGAGTTTATCAGTTAAATAAATATTATTTCAAAGAAATTATGGTTTAGTATAAACCGTATAGTAATTCAAAAAGTTTAATAAGTTGGATCACACGGTATAAATTTGATTTGAATAAAGACCATTTTGTAATATTATTATTATCATCATTGCTACTGTACAATTCGAGTAAAATTCTTGTAATATATCTTTTACTTTCATATCATTATAGTAACTAAATTTTGTAAATTTTAAAAACAAGTTTCATTTCAATTCAATTACAATATAAATTTTAAAAATTATATTTATATAGATTTCACATTAACAATTTGATAAAATGGATGAAATAATTGAATATAATCGTGATATAATATCAAAAATAGGAAGACGAGACAACATTTGGTACATCAATGAACATTCTATATGGTCGGTAAGAAATGTTTATGTATGAAATCTTTTCGTTATTTTTTTATTTAATATAAAATAATAGTAATCCTAATTTTTATTTATATAAAATTACAGAATGCGATGTTAATAGATTTTCAAGCATTTCAACTTATCGAATGTTGGCCATAAAAACATTAGACACTCCTATAGAAGCTGTAATAGACCTTTATATGGATTTCGTTAAAAAGTATCAATTATCAATTATCAGCGAAAGATCAATGGCAAGTTAATTTTACTACCAAAAGAAAAAAAAAAACATTCATGGAGTAATAGTTTCTGATATAAGAGTTATCCATGACTTCGAAGCTTTCACAATTTGCGACGAAAATCTTTCATTCAACACCTCATGTAGACAAATTGGGTTTGTAGCAAGACATACAAACAATATTGGAAAGATAGATTTTGTAATAAATTCATTACATTTCTTTATCAAATTAAATTGGAAGAAATAATGCTTATTACATATATACCGTTGTATTACTATTATTTTAATATAAAAAGTGAATTGTAATTTAACTTATTGTTAAATACATCTAAAGTAAAACTAAAATGTAATTGATTATAAAACAACCATTACAACCATTGTTCTGTTAAATTTTTTAATAATTTGTATTCTAATAATGTATAAATGTACTTCCCTCGCCATCAGGAAATTTTACTACTGTTAATCAATTCATTACTTTTGATAATTTATCACCACGAGATAAAAAATCTGTTAAATTTGGAAATTTCTTACAAGAGATGTATTTATCATATAAAAATCATAATTTTGGATGTTAGGAATTCATAGTAGGGTATATGAAATTTTATTTAATTTATATAAAAAAGTACAATATAATTTACTACAAGGGAAGGCAAATTGAATTTAATTTTTTAAACTTAACCGAAGCAATCAATAACATAAAAATTCCATCATTTGACATTGAAAAGTTGAGAGTACCCAAATCCTAAAAAATTGGAACTACAATTATTTAGACATCGAACTTCTTGGGTGTCTAAGATTGGATAATATTTTAAAAAATAATTATTACCACAAATATTTTTAAAAGAAATGTTCTTTTTGTGATATTCTATCTTACGAACAATTCTTAATTAAACAAAAACAGATATTTTCAAAATGAAGACATTGTATAGGTATTTAATAAATAAGTAAGAAATATAATTTAGATAATTATTATATTGAACTATTTCTGTATTTTACTTTGTCTTATTGTTAAAATGTTATTTAAAGTTGTCGTGTTATAATTTACTCTTTATATTAGAACAAATTGTAAAAATTATTAATGCAAATTAATTTTATAATAATAAATTTAATAATTAGAAAGAATATACGGTATTTATTAAACTTTGCTTTACTGTTATAAGATGTTTTATAAAAACTAAAGAAATAAACTGAAAAGTTTTCTAAATATGAAAACTGAAGCAATGAATTGATCTATTCGACAAATTTTTTTTCGACAAATTTTTTTTCGACAAATTTTTATTTTAAAAATTATTTGTAATCTTAATTTAATTTACTCGACAAATTTTAAATTATCACTGCAACTTAATTTTATAATAATATTAAAATAAATCTTAAAAATTAATTTTGTGATCAAATCTTTTTAATATTGTTAAAATAAAATTAATTTAATTCAAATTTGTAATTAGAAAATTAATTTTGTGATCAAAGCTTCCCAAACCACTACTACTGACAAGTATTCAAAGAGGAGAAAATTTATAGAAATGCAGAAATTCTGCAGAAATGCATTCTATAAATTCTGTTGTTGTTGTCGTATGTCAGGCGAGATTTCCGATTCACAGGTAAGTTCTCGTTCTTTATACAATCCTTTAATTAAAGAAGTTTATAATTAAAAGATTCTGCGATTTTAGAACTGCGAATCGGAAAATAATATTGATTCCAATAATCAAATTCGACAGGATTCATCAAAATATGACGAACACATTCTTAATGATAATTATGAGTTTGAAGAAATAGGAAATGGGAATTTCGGTACAGTTTATTTGGCTCGGTGTAAAAATTCAGACGATAAAGTGGCTTTGAAAGCCGTCAAGATGAAGCGCTTTTGTCTCGCACAGGTATGCTTTAAGCTCTGTTTTCGATTGTAATACGGCGTCAAAAAACAGATCACGTATATTAAATTATTCTTGACTTCAAAAATCATCAATTCACACATCATTTATGTTATTACACGTTTATCAAAATTTATTTAATTATTGATGATGCACTAAGCGATGTTCTATAAACATTAATTAAAAATATAAGGAATATTCTTAATTAAGTGTAAATTAAAATAATTTTTTTATTTATAGAGGCGAGAGTTAAAGAGAGAAAAAACTGCATGGACGTCCGCATCGAGCCATCCACATATTGTGAGGACCACAATTTCCCCCCCCTCCAAAAATACCTCGATGTTAACATTTTGTGAACTACTGTTTACGACATTTGTAATATAATAATATTTATTAATCAAATTGAAGACAAGTCTGCCCAAGAGGGACCACCATTTATTTTGCGCTCCAGACTAAAAACATACACATATGGCGACAGGCCTTCCTTTTTAGGCTTCATGTCGCCAAAGGTAAAAAAGTCCTTTAAAAAACACAAACATCCAGTTAAAACTAGGAGTCGGTGACACACAGACGTCTTACTCTTTAACCATCCAGCCAGTGGGTGTTTCCGCTTTTTTATCTGCTGGAACAAGCGCTGGAAAATGCAAATTTTAAAGCTGCACCCTGGCGTCGGTATTTTAAAATTTCTTTTTGTCGATTTTTCCGGATCGAGATTTTATTAATAATAATCTCGCCATCGGTCGGAAAAATCGACAAAAAGAAATTTTAAAATACCGACGCCAGGGTGCAGCTTTAAAATTTGCATTTTCCAGCGCTTGTTCCAGCAGATAAAAAAGCGGAAACACCCACTGGCTGGATGGTTAAAGAGTAAGACGTCTGTGTGTCACCGACTCCTAGTTTTAACTGGATGTTTGTGTTTTTTAAAGGACTTTTTTACCTTTGGCGACATGAAGCCTAAAAAGGAAGGCCTGTCGCCATATGTGTATGTTTTTAGTCTGGAGCGCAAAATAAATGGTGGTCCCTCTTGGGCAGACTTGTCTTCAATTTGATTAATAATAATCTCGCCATCGGTCGGAAAAATCGACAAAAATAATAATATTTACTTAATCACTTATTTTTACCTTTTTTTGATAATTATGTATTCGCGTGAACTTTAATTGTATTTTAAACAACAACCGAAGTTGTAAGAGGAAATTTGCGTATTTTATCAATCTAGGGACCCCCTTTTCTAAATTTTAATATTAACTTATAACGATTAGAATAAAATGGTTTATTATCCAAATCTCACAACATGCCAAGAGAAAAATGAGAAAGCAATCAATGAGTAATGATGAGAACTGTCCCAAAAACAAGATGAGTCACATCGACTCAATAATGACTCTATAAAAGCTAGAGGTCATTGCCAAATAAAAACAACAGAAGAATCATCTCAGCTGCGATGACGACACCGCAAATGAATCATCACCGGATGACGAACCTTTTTCATGCTGGAAGTATTTAAAAGGAGAGCTCCAGCCCGACAAAAATCAGTATAATTCCCATACTCAACACAGGAGTATCACTCTCATAGTCAGAGAGACTGAGAATTATACTGATGAGAATCTCTGTCTCTGACTATGCGAGTGATACTCCTGTCTTGAGTATGAGAATTATACTGGTGAGAATCTCTTACTCAAGACAGAGTATAAGTGAGAGCAGACTCAGGACCACAAACAAGAGAGAATAGACCAGAGGCGGTCAGACAAACACAGGACGTAAGCAGCCAGAGAGTGCAGTCCAATCCAGACAATGCCAGAACAGTACAAGCAAGAAAGAGCGAGAGTGAAACAGGATCAAGAGATTGACCAACTGTCGAAATAGACGAAAGAAGACATCTTGTTCAAATGGTATGTTGCGAGTCGCGTAGTTCAAATACCCCCCGTTAGGTACCCCTTCGTTGTATAGATAAAGATAGGCGGATTTCCAAAAATCGGTTGGATAACTTTGTTCTGAACTTTCAGTTTTTTTTTTTTTTTGCTAATAAATTCCTTTTAATTTACTATATCTGACTGTATTCTTCCTCCTGAGAGGCTTATTCCTGGACTTCAGAGTGACTCTTACCCTCGCGCCTTAGTCATTTACTTCATCCCAATCAGTGGTGTGTCCGGTAAAACACACCTGGTGGCAGGACCCTATCAAAAACGTACGTAATAGAACATCTTGACGGCCCCGAACCCCACAATATTGTGACGTTAATAACTTGTTTCAAAATGAGTGCAAGGTAAATTTTAGCCATTTTCATTTGAGTTATTAACAACACTATGCTTCTATGGACTAATAATTCTTTTCTCCAGTTTGTTTCGTCTCCGACTATGTGGACGGACAGGACTTGACCACTTACCTACACCACAACAAATTTCTGGAGGAAGCCTAAGCCAAAATACTTGCTGCTCAAGTGGCTTCGGCCATCACGTTTATTCATAACAAAGGTGATTTTCTAAATCTATTTATTCATGTTTTTACAAATGCAAATTGTATGACGAATTTGTTTCTGTCTTCGACAGGGATAATTCATAGGGACATTAGCTCCGACAATATCATGTTGCATAGGACAAAAGGAGCACAGTTAATCGATATCGGTCTGTGCACAGTAAGAAGTGTATACTGTAAAGTACTATTTTTAGTATCTTAAGAAACCGACACTAACTGCGGCCTGTAAAACTTCCGTTAACCTAACGGGTACTTTACGCGGATTCGAGATTAGTTTGCCAGGCCTGGGCTTTTACGCGTGCACCGAAAATATTAGTAAGAATAACGACAAATATCAAGTCAAAGCAAAAAAATTTCAAAATTTATTTAATTAGTAAATAGAATATACTATGTACAATTGTCTATAATCCAAAACAAAATTTATTAACGAAAATCAGCAAGTCAACCCGACAATAAACTCAGCTACTTAGCTTAACTTAATATTAATTCCCCTTTGAAAATTCGACAAATCAAATGCTTGACAATTTTTGACAAATCAAAATCTCTTCCGAACTAAACGTCTATTAGTCACCTCACTATACTAGGTGTGGAAAATTGCAGGAACAAGTGTTCACGCTATTTGTGAGTGTAGGTGAATTACCACGTGGGGAAGAGACACAGAGACAAGTTGACAACAAGTTATATATATTAGAGATGATGATACAATTAAAGATATATATATATAGGTTAGGTTTACAAAAATACGATTTCACGAGCACCTGAAGTCTCACCGTTACAAAGTTATAGTATAGATGGTTCAACCTGCCGTAACTCAGTTCGTCCTGGGAACAAAGAAATCACAGTAAAGATGAATATTTCACAATATATTAACGTTTGTCTATAAATATTGAGTGACACACGACACTTGGGGGGATAACACACACATGGAGCACACGTACTTGTCCGACGCGTAGAATGGTCGATGGATCACGATTACGAATTGTCCCTTATTCGCCCGTAAAAACTGTCCTCGTGAAAAAGCTTACCGCACGGGTCCGTATGATTCACCAGTCTTCTCAAGGAAGGACAAAAAGCCCAATAACCGGTTGGTGCCGCCTTAAATACCCCTTTTTCGTGTACACGACGGGTTGCCAACCCTCATACCCCCACAACCGAAAATAATCCCAAAAAAATACAAAAATAAAAACATATATATATACATATGACAGACGGCTGCAGCCACACATAGGAAACTGTTTCCTCAATCTTTTCGCTATCGTCAAATCGTCAATCGAATTCCTCTTTAACACCTTGGATCGCCTAGTTCTCAATCTGGGCTTCGACAAGGAAACACCTCGCTCTGAAATTCACCTCGATTTGGAAATCACCTCGCTTTCTTCGGTTGACGTGCTAGTTTTATGCAGTGAGGTAACGTCACAACTCACCTAAGTTACTTCCCTTATTTACATACTTAGTTTTCTAACATTAATTTTCTATCTGGCAGTTTTAATTTTCCGACAAAAGCTTATAAACCGTTTACAAAGTATTTAGCACAATTTTCTGGGATGTTATTACGGTTTAGTATTTCTTTGCTAGTGAATGTTGGGATTCCCCTCCATTTTTTTTTTCTGCAAACTGTTTACTTCCGCTGGGCAGCGAAAGTGCGCGAGATTTTTCCTACAACGCTTTTTTTTGTGAGTTGGTTTATCTTCTTTTTTCGTTACTAATAAGAAGAGTGGTGGGAAACCTTCGTCCTAAATAAACATAAGCCCCAAACTAAACATAATGAAACGAATAATAAAATGAAAATAACGCTCGGACTCAGTTCCTTACAGTAATATCCTGAGTTACTTAGAGCTACATATTTGATATGACTTCGTCCTTTCTTTCCGTCAGTACGAACATAATCCCAAAAACTATTGCGGGTCTATGTTCTATCTTTGTCCAGAAATTCTTGAGAGAAAGCCATACAATAAGCTGCTCTATTCGAATTTAAACAAATCATTTCGTTTAACTCTTGCAATTAATACGTATTACTTACAGATGCTTATTGTGATTGGTGAACATTTAAAATCGTGTTATACGAGATGTTAATTGGACAAACCCGAATGGCTATTTATTTGAAAAAATTAACAACGTTGACAAAATGAACCTGACGTCCCTTATCGAGATAGCGAAAAAGTAAGCCATCGTTATTTTGAATTTGTTAACAATAAAGAAAAACGTTGTGACTAATGTAGCGTGTCTTTTCAGTGGCTCAAAATGTTTTGTTGCAGTATCCTATACGACTGTCGATGAAGGCAGTAGACATGATCGAGGATCTACTACAAAAGGTTAAAATTATAATATCTATATACGAGATGTTAATTGGAAAAACTCCAATGGAAATTTATTTGAAAATATTTAACCACATTGACAAAATGAACCTGACGTCCCTTATCGAGATAGCGAAAAGTAAGCCATCGTTATTTTGAATTTGTTAACAATAAAGATAAACGTTGTGACTAATGTAAGCGTGTCTTTTCAGTGGCTCAAAATGTTTTGTTGCAGTATCCTACACGACTGTCGATGAAGGCAGTAGACATGATCGAGGATCTACTACAAAAGGTTAAAATTATAATATCTATATACGAGATGTTAATTGGAAAAACTCCAATGGAAATTTATTTGAAAAAATTTAACCACATTGACAAAATGAACCTGACGTCCCTTATCGAGATAGCGAAAAGTAAGCTTGTCTTTTCAGTGGCTCAAAATGTTCCGTTGCAGTATCCTATGCGACTGTCGATGAAGGCAGTAGACATGATCGAAGATCTACTACAAAGGTTAACGTTATAATATCTATATACGAGATGTTAATTGGAAAAACTCCAATGGAAATTTATTTGAAAATATTTAACCACATTGACAAAATGAACCTGACGTCCCTTATCGAGATAGCGAAAAGTAAGCCATCGTTATTTTGAATTTGTTAACAATAAAGATAAACGTTGTGACTAATGTAAGCGTGTCTTTTCAGTGGCTCAAAATGTTTTGTTGCAGTATCCTACACGACTGTCGATGAAGGCAGTAGACATGATCGAGGATCTACTACAAAAGGTTAAAGTTATAATATCTATATACGAGATGTTAATTGGAAAAACTCCAATGGAAATTTATTTGAAAAAATTTAACCACATTGACAAAATGAACCTGACGTCCCTTATCGAGATAGCGAAAAGTAAGCTTGTCTTTTCAGTGGCTCAAAATGTTCCGTTGCAGTATCCTATGCGACTGTCGATGAAGGCAGTAGACATGATCGAGGATCTACTACAAAGGTTAACGTTATAATATCTATATACGAGATGTTAATTGGAAAAACTCCAATGGAAATTTATTTGAAAAAATTTAACCACATTGACAAAATGAACCTGACGTCCCTTATCGAGATAGCGAAAAGTAAGCCATCGTTATTTTGAATTTGTTAACAATAAAGATAAACGTTGTGACTAATGTAAGCGTGTCTTTTCAGTGGCTCAAAATGTTCCGTTGCAGTATCCTATGCGACTGTCGATGAAGGCAGTAGACATGATCGAGGATCTACTACAAAGGTTAACGTTATAATATCTATATACGAGATGTTAATTGGAAAAACTCCAATGGAAATTTATTTGAAAAAATTTAACCACATTGACAAAATGAACCTGACGTCCCTTATCGAGATAGCGAAAAGTAAGCTTGTCTTTTCAGTGGCTCAAAATGTTCCGTTGCAGTATCCTATGCGACTGTCGATGAAGGCAGTAGACATGATCGAAGATCTACTACAAAGGTTAACGTTATAATATCTATATACGAGATGTTAATTGGAAAAACTCCAATGGAAATTTATTTGAAAATATTTAACCACATTGACAAAATGAACCTGACGTCCCTTATCGAGATAGCGAAAAGTAAGCCATCGTTATTTTGAATTTGTTAACAATAAAGATAAACGTTGTGACTAATGTAAGCGTGTCTTTTCAGTGGCTCAAAATGTTTTGTTGCAGTATCCTATACGACTGTCGATGAAGGCAGTAGACATGATCGAGGATCTACTACAAAAGGTTAAAATTATAATATCTATATACGAGATGTTAATTGGAAAAACTCCAATGGAAATTTATTTGAAAATATTTAACCACATTGACAAAATGAACCTGACGTCCCTTATCGAGATAGCGAAAAGTAAGCCATCGTTATTTTGAATTTGTTAACAATAAAGAAAAACGTTGTGACTAATGTAAGCGTGTCTTTTCAGTGGCTCAAAATGTTTTGTTGCAGTATCCTATACGACTGTCGATGAAGGCAGTAGACATGATCGAGGATCTACTACAAAGGTTAAAGTTATAATATCTATATACGAGATGTTAATTGGAAAAACTCCAATGGAAATTTATTTGAAAATATTTAACCACATTGACAAAATGAACCTGACGTCCCTTATCGAGATAGCGAAAAGTAAGCCATCGTTATTTTGAATTTGTTAACAATAAAGATAAACGTTGTGACTAATGTAAGCGTGTCTTTTCAGTGGCTCAAAATGTTCCGTTGCAGTATCCTATGCGACTGTCGATGAAGGCAGTAGACATGATTGAGGATCTACTACAAAGGTTAAGGTTATAATATCTACTGTAGTTATGACACATTCCATTTGCATAACTATTTTTCGTCACATCTCGAAGTATTAAATGTTAGTATTTATGTTTTTTATACCAGAATTTCATAGTTAATAAGAAACGCGTTGATATAATGACAAACTTTACAGATAAAAATATAATTAAAACAGTATCAACTGTTGTAATTAATTTTTATGATTTTTTGTCTTTTCAGGATCCGAACAAACGTCTTCAAGAAGGAGACATCAGAGTACACAGATTTTTTGATGATGTTCCTTGGCCCGAATCAGTTCACACTTGATTAATTCGAACAAACGTCTTCAAGAAGGAGACATCAGAGTACACAGATTTTTTGATGATGTTCCTTGGCCCGAATCATTCACACTTGATTAATTCGAACAAACGTCTTCAAGAAGGAGACATCAGAGTACACAGATTTTTTGATGAGTTCCTTGGCCGAATCAGTTCACACTTGACTGATTCAATATACATATACTGTATATTCAAAAGAAATTTTTTTAAAGAATAATTTATTATATGATTTTCTTAATTATACTTAATTAAACTTTAATTGTATGTTTAAATGATTTCAACTAATCATTTCGAATTAAACTTAATTGCGTTCGATCGTTTTTGATAGTTTGTGTGTTGAATATTCGTATTGTGTGGGGGATATTAAAAATAATCGTAGGATTTGTATGGCGAATTGTGTGAACAAGCGCGAATAAAGACCAGGATAAAGAATACAAGAATAGTTAAATCCTTATCAATAAGACATCTAATGCAAAAGATATATAAAAAATACTATAAATACACGTTATTCGGTTATTTATAAATTAAATAGTACTTACTGTCTTCACATTGACAGAAATGGAAGGAATTGTCTTTAGAAAAGACTATTCATCACGTCAAAATGTTAGCTGCTGCCATATTTACGATATTTACATATAAACACATTAAGAGTCTAGAAAGCTGAAATTTCATACTTGAGCCTTTCTCGTATGCTAATTAGAACTTTTCATAACGAGTTTACTAAACGGCATTAGTAACATTACGATAATTTAAAATATATTTTGATAGAAACATAGATAACGTCATCGTTTTGTCACATTGTTTCTAACATCAAAGTTCATGTCAATTTCCAGTTAATGTTACCTATGGTAGCGAAGTCGGCCGTGGGGAAATTTTTTCTACCCTACATTCTAGACGGCGACCGGGAATTTTTTTCCTACCCTACATTATACGCGCCGACCGGGAATTTTTTTCTATCTATATTAAGAATACTAAAAACACGAATAAAGAAAATAGGATAAAACTTACTTTGTTACTGTGCTTTTCCTATTTTTCCACGTTTCCGGTCGACTGAACTTGATTTTCCGGTACGCGACGAGCCTTTTTTTCCCTTTCGTTTTAACAATGTTCTCGTTTTTTTCCAATTTTTTCTTGTTGGCAATAGGTGCGGGAGCCGCCGGAACAGTCTCCTGTTCTTTCCAACTAGGTATTCTTCCGTGATTTTTCGTCCTTTCTCCGTATTTTTTCGTCCTTTCTCGTATTTACGTTTACATATCACCGTTTCGTCTATTTCCACCGTTTTGCCAACACCTTCTATTTTAAACGATGTCAGATTGTGTAAGGACACTAACATAACGAACCGTATGTGGTTCGACCAGTCTATGCCTGCTTTTTTAGAAATACCAGAGGAAATTGCCGAATTACTCGTCGTGCACTCTAAACCAATATAGTGCCATATGAATGTCAAAAGATTCGCCCATGAAATATTGCCACATTTCCCCTCGAACGTTCCTTCGAATGCCGAACTATTCCGCCAGCTTTTCCGGCAACGCATCACGCAAGATTTCCGGCCGCAGCGATAACTCAATTTGTATGTTTGGCCCCATTTCTGGCAAACTTCCTCGGTGTGTTGGAGGCCTAATTTTACGGCAAATTTCAGTCCGCCATCAATTCTTTCGTCTACTCCTAACTCGGAAGACTCAGCTTCTATTAACTGATAAAAACGTCGCCCAGTACACTCTTTCCAAAATTCGTCTGACTCTAAATCGCAATTTGACATGACTAACTTGCAAAATATCTATTCCAAAAATTAGAGAAAACGCTTAGCCAACTTTTCAGTAAATAACTTCGAATCGCTTAAATTTACAATGAAAATTAATATTATTATTAATTACCGTATAATAGAAAAATTCCAAAAGTATCCAAACGTCACAGTAATCCTTTGGCACGACAACACGCCTACTTCACTATCGGGGAAAAAAATTTGCATAATTGCCGGTCTATCGCGATTTTCGGATCAAAGCGCCCTCTACGATTCTCATTAATTGATAACAAAATCCAGAAAAATTTCCCCGTCGAGGTGTAAAATTCACACGTTGCCGTCTAGAATTTCCCCACGGCCGACTTCGCTACCATAGGTAACATTAACCCAATTTCTTCTACAGCTATTTTGCTAAATTGTATGATTATAGCCCTACAGTAACATACATGTACAGTACAGTACTATGTATGTTCATGCCGAACAGTTTGTAGACATCTATCCTTTCCAAACGTTTCAGACGAATCAGTTCTATCACATCATGTGTATACGACAAGGCCCATCTATAAGGAGATAGCCCGATGTAGTAAGCACAGAATTGTTTTTAGAATAACCCTACAATTTCCTCACTCCTTAGAAATAAAAAATATGCCATCGAGAGAAAATAGTGCCTCGGCCGAAACAACTATAAAGGTTAGAAATCTAAAAAACCTTCGGAAGTAGGACGGTAGTTGGACTTCAACGAGATAGATTCTTTTAAAAAACACATTAAAAACATCCAAATTAAAACAAGAGTAAAAAATTCGGAAACTGGCGGATCTTACAGACATCTTCAATTTTTAACCTATCCAGTAGGAGACTTCCAGACTTTCATATCTACTTGAGGAGCGCTGTTTAATGTAGATTTCTGTGGTGTCCCTCTGGTGACGAATTAACTTTTAAAAAAATTTTTTTTAATTGCTGAATTTCGTCCTTAGGCAATTTTCTTAATCGATCCAAGAAGATAGATTCTGATCTAGTGGTAGTCTCTTTAATCCGAAAAATTGACGGTAGACTGTCTCACAGCTAAACGGATTCAAACTCCTTTATTGCCTTTTTACAAATGCATTTCGGATCAGTGTTATTTCTGATCCCTCTTCAGTGCTATAAAAACAAAGGTTTTATAATAACAAAACTAACGTGAGTAGGAAAAACAAAAAAAAAAACTCTTAATAAACCGCTTTTTAATACCTTTAAGTTCTTCACATACTCCTTAACACCTATACAGTACTTTAAGAGTTCTGTTTACATTGCCATCTAAAAATACGGTTATTTTCCCTTGCAACAGTGTACCACAGCAATACTACAAGTAATTACAAAGTTTTACATCTAATTAACAATTCAATATATTTTTATACAAAGTTTTAAACAATACATACGTACAGGCCTTCTTTAAAAATATTCCAAACCTTTACACATTTTTCAAAAAAGTTTACATGTAATCTAATTTTATAATGCTCTTTTAAAAAGATTTAAAAAACACCACGTTTTACAATTCTAGAACATTTTCCTCGGTACAGTTTTCACTCCTCTACGACGATTCTATTTATATAAACTATTGGCCTGTCGCGCCCTCTGTTCTATCACGTTATACCACTGCTGGTCGATTTGCATCCCATTTGACAAATTTACTAAATTATTATTATTATTATTATATTTTATTATTTCTACATGCTCTTTGAATTTACGTTTATAGATATTTTTTTCGTAGTGTAAAATTTTGGTCTTATTCCTAACTATTTGGCATTTACTGTTTATTATGTGGGTAAACCACGGGGAGGCATCATGTTTCAACCGTATAGCAGTTTCATGTTCCTTAATACGTGATTCCAACGTTCGCCCAGTTTCACCTATGTAATATTTCGGATGTTGGCAATTACAATTAATTTTGTAAACTAATCCCGTTTTTTCCCATATATTACTATTACTTTGCTTTGTTACCTTATATATTTGCTGTGATATTTTGTTTGTCAAAGATTCGGATTAAAGAGAATACCACTAGATCAACATATAATACAGCTACTAAAGAAAATTTAATAAAAAAAAAAAAAAAAGATAGATTCTATTTCGTCGAGCTAGAGAGCGTATAAAAAGTTATAAGTGATGGTTTCTTCTTCTTCCAATTGTGAGACGAGTAAGATTTATCACGTCTTTCTTAATTACGCACAATTAACAGAGACCCAGATCAAAACAGTTCACTTTATTTCGTTTATTTAACAATGCATTTCGGATTGGTAATTTTCCAATCCCTCTTCAGGCTCATGGCTTCAGTGTCTAAAGTTGTTGTCTACAACATAAGATGAACTAGCCTTCTAGAACTAGATGAGCTGAAAAGTTCGTTAAGAACTTTTCAGCTCTTTCTGCCCTGTGTGCACTAAGGCTTTTTCTAACGGGATCCCGGTAATACCAGCTGTTTTTTAACCCGGGAAATCCCACAAATTTCTTAAAAAGTTTACTTTTTTCCTTATTTTGTGTTAAGGTTGAGGAAATTTTACACCATCTTTTATGAGAAAACTCATAAACTCTCGAAATACATTCGTATTTATTAATTTTAAGCCTGCTTATTAGTTTTTTAAATTTTTGCTCATTATGGCATCTCACAAATGGTCAATAATCAGTACATAGCTTATTTGTGGCAAAACTCCGAAATAAGATTGCTTTCGTTTCTGTTGTGCAACGTGGCCTGTTTCTTGATATCAATTATGTTCGCTTCTGTACGGTTATTTAAACGCTAGAAATATGTACCAATAATCTAATATTTTGCAAATTGTGAAATATGTAACAATAAACGTAATGTTTGTGATCGTTTTTTCCCTAATCTGGGGGAAATTTTTGGGATTACCCAGAAATAAAACTGTAGTACAGTACATTTCATTTCATAAACTGTTCGAGTACTAAATCACACTCGTACCCAGCAAATTTAAATAAATAAAAAACTTAAAACCAACACCTTAATGTTCGCTGAGAGATTTTTAATATAACAAACGTTTTCGATCTACTCGATAGATCATCGTCAGGTTAAAAAGAATATTTCTTAAATGGAACACCAATTTCAAAATTCAAAAATATTAACAACTAATAACATTAATAAAATATATCGTAAAAAATACAACAAGTGTAAAATAAAAACGTATTACTCGTACCCAAATATTAATATTATCTATCCTAGCTAGAAGTAATTCCCTATAAAATATACTAGAATTCATGTGCCTCATAAGTTTTTAACGGCATATTTCCAAGCCGAAGGAAGACCCTCTGCGT
The DNA here is from genome assembly GCF_030686945.1 of Centruroides vittatus. NCBI lineage: Eukaryota > Metazoa > Arthropoda > Arachnida > Scorpiones > Buthidae > Centruroides > Centruroides vittatus. Next base: position 257,373 of record NW_027120941.1, on the reverse strand, counting down.
CCCTTGCGTTAATGCATTTTTCTTTTAGCTTGCTTCTGTAAATTTCGATCTTTTCAGCTGTTCTTGCCAATGTTGGGGAATGTACCTGTTTTATGATTTTCGCCTCGTTCCATCGTACCAACGCAAGGGACGCAGAGGGTCTTCCTTCGGCTTGGAAATATGCCGTTAAAAACTAATGAGGCACATGAATTCTAGTATATTTTATAGGGAATTACTTCTAGCTAGGATAGATAATATTAATATTTGGGTACGAGTAATACGTTTTTATTTTACACTTGTTGTATTTTTTACGATATATTTTATTAATGTTATTAGTTGTTAATATTTTTGAATTTTGAAATTGGTGTTCCATTTAAGAAATATTCTTTTTAACCTGACGATGATCTATCGAGTAGATCGAAAACGTTTGTTATATTAAAAATCTCTCAGCGAATATTAAGGTGTTGGTTTTAAGTTTTTTATTTGTTCGAGTACTGCCCATCCCCTTGTATGCGCGGTACTAGAAAGGATGCTAGATTCTAATTTTAAACAGCACTTACTCTGGTGACTTCTCACGGCAATGCAATTTTTACTGTTTAATTAACTCGTTTTTAAGGTTTTACTAGATTAAAAAATTGTAATTTTCAAATTGTGATATCACGCATGGAATTCGCGTTACATTTTTTATTTTATTTTAAATTAAACACGTTATAATTTATGATTGAGCCTTTTTGTACATTTTTTTTCGTTCAGTGCTTGCCGACTTTTCAAAGGCAAGTTTCAACCGCAAAAGACATGCGACCTGAAACCAACATACCTTGAAAAATTCATTTTAAGTTCCTTGCCGATTAAAGTTCTACATGATATTGCTAAAAAAATAAACCACGTTCTCGATGAATTTTGGATTACAAGGACTTGTAATAAACCATAACGAACTATGATTTTTCCCTCTTTATATGGTTTTAAAATCATTTAAACAGCGCGATCTCGATAACTTTGAAAGCCATAGGTTCATGGCAATCATGTCAAAACTGAATGAGGTAAATAGTTCTAAGACTTAGTTTTAACCAATAGTTCTGTCAATAAGTTTCTTAATCAAATAACTTAAAAATTAATGAAAATTTAAACTTTTACACAAAATAATTCAAACCTGGAGGTATAATTATATCCACAGTCTGGAGCCAACTTACTGATGATCCAATACGTTATGATCACCCTGCTAGAATCTTGTAGGACTCTCTGGCCTGCATACTGCTGCAACCTGTTGAGACATCAACACTAAAAGTTACTTGAAGGTGGATCCAAAATGTGATGATTGTATCTCACAATTCACAAGGTTCTGAGGATGAAACATGATTCGACATGACATTCCATAAAAGCTAAATTAGATTAAGATAAGAAGACTTTGATGACTGAAAAATTATTTTTATGCTGCTAGAAGCATTCTTATACAATATCAGCATTATGAGAGTGCATTATTGGAAAAGTCCCAATCTATCTGAGAAAGTTATTAATATGTATGGATGTACTTGATGCCCAATGATATTGAGGTAGAGAGCAATGTTTACTAGAAATTAGCTATCTGTTTTCAAATTATGACAGCTAACATCTGATCATACTTGCTGTTTTCAAAATGCTGTAACCCAATGTAATCTGGTTGCAACAATGCTTTTGTGGGCAACCTCAAAAGCATATAAATTCTGTCGACTCATTCTGTGATTGACTGATTCACTATTAAGTTACGACATTCATACATTGACTTTACATATCCAATCAGTTTCGAAAACTCATTTACATACGGCCTACATCACTACATCAGGGTAAAACAAATCTTCTTGATGTTTCAGATTTAAGTGTATAAATAATTAAATAATTTGCAACTCGATACAACAAGTCATTTATAAATTCTATTTTTTCATCATTATTTTATGTTCTTGTGAGTTTATTACCTCTAAAAACAACCAAATATAAGAAATATCTATAATTTTAGTTGCAAAAAGTAACCCCTCATTTTTTTAATCTTATTTTTTCTATATTATTATTGGTAATAAAGAAAGTTCAGATTTTTCTCCAGAATTCTAAAACTTTAAACTCTAATGCAATTTTTAAATTTAATTTCTTTAAAAACATACTAAAATTGAGAAATATTTTTTTAAGCATTTACAATGCTTTTTATTTTATCAAGTATATATACAATGTATTTTGGAAAAAACAATCTAATACAGAATATATAGTGGTATATATACAAAATATTGCAATAATGAAAGACAAAATATAAATAAACAAATACAGTAATTTGATAACAAAACATTTTAATAATATTCAAAATTATTCTTTAATTTGGCAATAGTGAATTTATTTACAATTAAAGTAAAATTATGGATAATAATAGTTACGAATTTTCCTATATCTTTAATCATTTTTGTGTATGATTACACATCATAAATATTTAACCAACAGAATATTTTATAAAAACAAAATGTTTTCAAAGCATAAAAATAAAATCTATCTAAATTACCACTTTTTATTCAATGTAGCAAGTTCCTAAAATCTAAGGTTTCAATCCATATAAATTTGATAATCATTTAACGCAAAGTAAAAGAACAATCTGCAGATCAATCACATTTATAACATATAGCAAGTTATCTAAAATTTACAGTTCGAGCTTCATAGATTTTTGGATAACTTGCTATATTATATATATAAAATAATTTTTATGTCAAAAAATAATTTTATTTTACTTACCAAAATTAGAATTATTGAAATATGATAATGACTTTCAAAAATGCTAACAGGAAAATTTTTTCAAATTTAAATATACCGATACAATTGTAAAAATGTTGCCGTTAATACTTTTAACAAGTTTCCATATAATATCCAATGCAAAATTTATATTTATTAAGTAATTTTAATGCATAATTAATAAAGAAATATGAATGAATATGGATGGATAACCAATGGACTCTGCAATTAATCTCAATAAGAAATTTTCAGATTTAAAAATGTTATAACTTTGCAGCAGAATATCTGAATAAATTGCAAGTATTTTTAGAAATCATATACTATTTAAAAGTAAATATTTCAAATATCTTTTCTAACATTTTATAATGCCAAAATATTTAGTAATATACAGAGAATTTCTGTAAACTAAAAAAACAGAACTCTTGATAAGTAGCACAAGGAGCTTGACAATGCTTTGTAATGCTGTGAACTAGCAATTCAACAATCACAGCTGGCTCAAGGCTTCGTGAAGTTTGACTCTGGACGTCATCAAACTCCTCGTGCCGCTTCTATCACGAGTTCTTTCGTTTGATTACCTGTATTATAAAATTGTTGTAAATGTTCAATCTTATATTTAGTGAAAAATAAAAGTTATTTTCTAACTTATTCAAAATTTTATATCTCGTTTTTGTCGCTTTTTAGTTTGATGAATATTTAAATCATTAAAAATAAATAATAATAAAATGAAACATGGTGTTCCCGATGTTTTCTATACAACAATATTCTTGTAATAAATTTGTGAAATCTGACACAGCATGGACCATACAAAAACTAAAAACAAAGTATTTGTATGTTTTTAACTTTTTACTTTATTTTTATGTGTTTGTATTGTTAATGTGTAAAATTTCAGAAATTTATCACATGTAATTTTTCTGCTCTTATACCATTTTCTTTCATTTAACCACATCACATGATATGTTTTTGTCTGAATTATTATCAATCAAGCAATAAAAATTACTTAATAATATAGTTAACAGAAAATTAATGAAAGTCAAAGCATCTTAAATAGAACACTTCCCTAAAGAATAATATTGAATATTTAATAAATACTTTCAAAATTTTATTTAAATAATCCTGAAAATTTATCTATTGCCTTGCAAAATTATTTGCTAAATACTACTAAAGAATTATTAATTATTATCATTATTATTATAAAAAGATAATGTACAATATTTCATTTAATTCAGACAGTCTTTACATCTTATCTTAAATGTTATTTTGTGTATAAATATATAATATGTAATGTAAAATTTCTATTATCGTAAACACAAAGACAACCCAATAAGACAAAAAAGAATTTTAACACATAATTTAAATAAAGTGTTTCTTATAAAATTTATAAAGCACGTCCTGTTAATGCAATGAAAAAAGAATTTTTTTTACTTATAATATATTAATTGTACTTTGAAGCATTTCTTGTAAAAATATGTCTTGAGGTTATATCTCCAAAAAGTTATAAAAATCTGATTTCTTAATACAAAAACAATTTTAAACTATATATTTGCTTAAAAATACATATTCTTACATAAATCATAAATATAATGAACACAATACACGGCAAAATGTTTTAAAATCAATCCATAAACACTTTGCTTACTTTAACAGCGAACAAATAGTTAACTGTATATCATAAATCTCGAGAAGGTACGATGTATAGTTAACCATATACTATATAATTGCTTTATGTACATGCGTAATTATAAAATAGGCAGTGTTAATACTAGGAATATTGTTAAAGTTAACTATAATAATAAAAGTTATAATTTGTAATATTTTATAAATTTATTTATTATTTTAACAATTAATTAAATCTTAAGGACTGTTTGAACAAGTAGTTTATATCAATATCCGTTTGTACCTCAAAAGAATTTATTATTCCTAATACACTTACTTTTTCTAACCGTATTTCCACTAAAAACACATTAAACAGCCTTCTTTATTGGAGTCGAAATATTAATGATGGAAAATAATTTTTGAAATCAATAACTCTAAAAATGATACTGATGATAAAAATGTCGGTTCTGAAGACATTTACAATGCAATAAACGTCCAGAAATTTATAAAAAAAGGCTGTTGGGTGTGCTTTAATAGAAATTATTATTATTTTTAACAGTAAGCAAAGTGTTATATATTTTTCAATTTCTTTTTTTTTCTCCAAAATCAACATTTCCAAAAGAAAAAATAAAAAATAAAAAAATAATAATACTTAAATAACAAAATTACAAAGTATACATATATATAGAAGAAAAATTGTCTTATGTAGAATTGTACTTTGTATTTATTGTAGATACACATATTTCTATGTATACATCTATATACATTTTGTCTATTAAACATAGATAGTATTTTTTAAATTTTATTTGGTAGAATTTTTTTCCTATAACTTTTGATAATTTGAATTAAATCTACTGTAGGAAAAAAAAATATTAATTACTATTAAATAATACATTTCTAATATTTATCTTAACAAACTATAAATTATCAATTAATTCAATAATTTGTTATAAAATTAATAAAATATTTAAGCTCTGTACTTATGTAAAACAAAAACAGGGCAAATTTATGAGCCAATAGATTTAAAATAATATAATAATTATTATAAAAATTTTTTTGAGTAAATTTCAATTATGACCATTAATCAGAATCATGATAATACATTTTAATTTAATACATTACTCCAATTGGATTTTAACAACAAGATTTCTTTATGTACAAATGACTATTGATTAGAAATAAAATCAGTTCAAATAATACCCATGTGGCTGAAAAATTAAACCCTTAAACTTAATATTAACATTAAAAATAACAACAATAGACATTTTTTTAATTTGTAATTTATCAGCCACATTTCGAAAATTTCATGACTTTGGTTTATGTTTTCCAATTTGTGTTCTTAATTGTTGAATTAAATCAAAAATTTTCAATGATGGTCCTACTTTCATTCCAGTTAAAGACATGATATCTTCCTTTGTCATGCTTAAGAATTTCTTTCCATCAATTTTCTAAGAAGAAAACAAAGTTGTAAAATTTATTTCACTTAAAAACAATTTATTTTATAGATCATCAAGAACATTAGTTCATAATTTTAAATTAAACTTAAGCTTTTTAACTGCTGACTACCATAATATACAGATAACTTAATGTAAAAATCATATTGTAAACATTAAAGCATCTCAATTTGCTAAAACTGAATTTCTTTTTAAATTTTTCTGTAAATTATTAAAAATTAGAAAGTGGGTATTATTATTAGTAATATATAGTAATGTATAAAATTATAAACTACTAAATTTTACCTATTATTATACTTCGAATTATAATTTTGATTGTATTTTCTTGTTAGAAATTAATTCTAATGATTTACAAATGATCTGAAATTTTCTGAATCATTTTCATTTATTCAGGTAAAATAATTCAAAATTTTTCACTGATTAAGCTGATGATAATTGATAAGAATTTATAAGAATGAATCAAAGCATAAAGAATAAAAATGGCATAAAAATAAAGCAAAACATTATTGTCTTAATCAAAGTAAGAGAATATAAAAGTTGCCAAACTAATAAAAAAATTTTAAGAAAGTTTTGGTTAATGTTACCTATGGTTCCAAGATGGCGGCTTGTCTCTGATTCCAGCAAGGAAACAGTGGGAACGCACCTTCTAACCTAACCTATTCTGATAAATTACCATAATTATTACCAACAAAATTATTAGAATAGGTAAGGTTAGGTTAGAATGTGCATCCCCACTGTTTCCTTGCTGGAATCAGACAAGCTGCCATCTTGGAACCATAGGTAACATTAACCAAATTTTTTTAATTTTTTCTACATTAAAAGTAATATATAGTGCTCCATATTAACAAATATGTACTTGCAATAAATTTTACAAGGATGATTATAATCATTAAATATCATTTCTGATTAATTATATTCATAAACTACTCAACAATTTTATATTATTTGTTTTTTTATGAGAGATTTTTGATTCTATTACACATAAAGAACTGTTTGTGCTATTATATCTAATTAATGTTATTTCTAATAATTATTATTTTACTATGACATATTTCATTTGAAGATTAAATATTATATTAATTAAAACGAATATTAAAAATATACTAAATAGACTGTGACTTTGAAAAAAATTATATATTATTATTATTAACAAGAAAATATTGTGATCGCTCAATTTTCTTCACAGTTTGCTTATATAATGAACAAAATCTTGTAAATGATTAAAAGATCATGTAATTTCAATAGTTTATTTTAGACAATTGCTTTGAAAGCAAAAACAGTAATTAAAAGTACTGATTAAAAATTGGTCAATGGTCGTTAAATATTAAAACTATATATCGAAGAAACAAACTGTCTTATTTAATCTGTCACTCACATTCACCAGGAACAAAAGCAGATAATAATGCCATAAATTAAAAAGAAATAGTTTGATTAGAAATTAGTATTTACATATTTTTAATCAAACTATTTGTTTTTAATTCATGGCACAGTCTCCAGAGGACATCTTTTAATTAATTTTACATATTTTCACAGAGGCATAACTCCTAAAAATAAAGGAAATCCAAAATCAGATGCTTAAGCTGGCTAGGCAGCAGTTCTAATCAATGTTAAGATAAGGACTGTTGCCTAGCCAGCTTAAGCATCTGATTTTGGGTTTCATAAGGAATTTTTTTAAACCAAACAACAACAATTTGTGTCAATTTAAATGATGATAATGCTAACAAACAACATATACTTTATTGATAAGATATTGTCCAGTCATCTTGGAACATGCAGGATTCCATATCATGAAATTGTTCCTTGATGGTTGGAATTAGCTTGGCACGTAAGATATTTTTGTAGCATTCTGCATTCACAGATCCATTTATAAAGTGTAGTCTCCCAATACTTTTACTGCATATGCACCTACATACCATTTAACTCATTAAAAACACTGCTGTCTGCATCAAGTAATTCCTGTTAAAGGCCTCACCTTTTATATGCCTAACGTAGTGTTTTTTGTCAGATTTTGAAAGTTAAATTTCGATTTAACCAAAAATACAACAAAATCCTACATGTAATTGCTCTACTTTACAAGCTACTTAACCCAGGTAGTCTGTGCATTTTATTTATCAGTTCTTTTTATATTGTAAAATTCAGATATCTTCTGAAGAGGGTCAATTAAGAAAACCAAAAATGTCAGAGTTATAAATGTTCACTACATGATAAATGGTTGTATATTGTGATTAATACTGTGCTGTTACTGAAAGGAGTAATGGCTTGTTATATACAGTTTATTATAGATTTTTAAACCCATTCTACACGGGCAATGTCACACAGTTCACACACTTGTTTTTACATAAATCTGTCTACTCTTCCTAGTATATCTTTAGTTTGGAAGAACTAACAGTATGTTCTCACAGGCTGAGAAACTTCAGCATCTGATCCTAGTACCAGAGCCAGCTCTAGGCTTAGGCACAAGAGACCTAGGGGCACATCATAAAAATTTTTTTAAATTTAATTTTATGTACGATTTTTAAAATATGTTCTATTACAACATGCTCCTTTTATAAAATTTATCAAACTTAAAAATTTAAAAAAATAAAAAAATAAATAATTGGGTACTGAAAATGAAACTGGCCTATACCTTTGAGCCAGCCTAGCACAGCATACTCACATGTTTATCTTCTGATTCAGCTTTTCTTTCAATGTTGCCATGTTCACATCTCCTTTGTAACAAACAAACAATTATTGATTGATGGCAATTCACTCTCTATGCTATTTCATGAGAGGATAAACCTTCAACATTTAAACAATAATTATAGATTTTTTATGCAGTGTTAACTGTTGAAAACTTTCAAGTTTGCTTATGAAAAGTAACCACATTTGCATACAGGTTTTCATACCAATAGATAATATAGTCACTGGCAATCTTGCTGCAGTAGACTTTGTCAACAAATGAAAGGTGTTCTCATGTTTATAATGTCATGGATGACACAATTTTTATGATTGTTTCCATGTCTGCAGCAAAATGATACTGTATTTTTAAAATAAACAGATTTTTACAGGATTTTATTTGTAATGCAATTTCCACATCTGTATAGTTACCTCTAGATTATATCATTGATGATAATAGCGAGGTTGAGGCTGAAGTTTTAAATGCAAAAATGTCTACGTCGGACGTTCAGCACCGCTTTCCTGTAAGCCTAGAAGTTTGACAATGGTGTTTGGAATGTCAAGCATGATTTCACTGACTTTCCAAATGCCATTGCCAAACTTCTAGGCTTACAGGAAAGCGGTGCTGAACGTCAGACGTACACATTTTCGCATTTAAAACTTCAGCCTCAACCTCACTAATATGTTAATATATGGTGTAATCTAAATTATCAAGAAAGGCTGGATTGACTCATGAATTTTGCTATTTTTGCTTTATTTAAAGTTTGATTATCATACCTGTGATGCTCTAATTAGGGACAGATCCATTAATATTTCTTGTTTCTAAAGACCATGATCATAGTTTCTTCTCAAATCTAATCTTATCTTTAATACCATTTGAAATTTATTAAAAACTGTATGCTCAGATAAAGCAATTTCTTTGTGGCTATCTCATCATTTTATAGCACCAAACCTTCTTTGTAGTACCTTCTAAACAATTCTCCAGTAGCTTATTATCTTGATGATGACTAATGATGACTAACGATCCTTCAGATGGATTGTTATCAAGATAATAAGCTACCGGAGAATTGCTTAGAAGGTACTACAAAGGTTTGGTGCTATACTTCCACTCCAGTATTAAGTATGAGTAGAACTCATCATTTTATTTATTTTTATTTCTATGCTATTATAAAAATTATTTTATTTTCTTGAATAAGATAAATATTTTGACAAATTATAAGTTTTTTCTTTTATCATTTTTCTAGTATAGTACTTTATTAGTTTTACATTTGAAATCTGTTTCCTATATCTGTAACATAAATCTTAGATTATTCCTCAGAGAAAATCCTCGTCTCCCACAAAATATTTCAGCAAAGCATAATCTATAGATGGTGAATATATTCTAAGTCAGGAGTTTCCAACCGTTTTTTCTTGCTGATTCTTTTTAAAGAGTTAAGTGGTATGAAACAATGTCAGGTATTCCTTAATATTATGTAAAGGATTTTTAATTATAACCCTCTTGAAGCATATGACAATATAATTTTGTGCAACAATACTGCCTATTGAAACAAACTTTTATTTATCTACTGAACAAAACTGAAGGTGACATAGGAGTGAAAAGAGGGCCAATACCAGCATTAGGATTTTCATTCTAGGAGGACAGAAAACTGTTTTAGTGAGTGGATGTTCTCTGTATATTTTATCATCAAACAAATAAATTTTTTAAATTTAGCAATCAATTTTTAGTAATACATATATTTTAGTAATATATATATAAGTGTAAAAAGATTAGTGATAACTTGTAATTATTTGGTGAACAAACAATTCATATTTAAAGAAACCTCCTAATAATGGTCAATGTAGATAGACTCAAAATAAATTATTTTAGAGTGAGTGGATAGGAGAGCTAGTGCTGCAAATATTCCAATACATTTCTAACTTCTGTTCACACTGATTTTATTATACTAGAAAGCTTTCAAGAAATTGTAAGGATATGCATGGTGTTATGAAACAATGAATAAATAACATTGTTAAATGAGTAGCTATTGCTTTAGCATAATAATAATGCTTGGGTAAAATTATTTGCAGGAAAAATTTCTTAAATATAATAATTCCTATTTATATTATTCATATTATGTTTACATTAAATCAGTAGTTTATTTTTACATTAAAATTTTCATTAAAATATGCGGATTATTTATATTGTTCATCAAACACGTGACCACAATTCATGAGTTGCTTGTCTGCTATGTAACTTTTATGCAGAATCGTCTCAGAGGGAAGAGTGACTATTGCGAGCCACTCAAGAAGAGTGTCTCATCATTGAAAATTTGAACTAACCTAAGAAGCAATTCTAGTACAGTCTTCCATGCAACCCAGTAAAATTAATACTTCCTGGTAGAATTTAATAATACTGCATGAAAAATCATCATACAATTATTTTTTGTTGTCATTTTTATCTTCATAAATCTAAACTATGCCATTAAAACATTTTTTATTACTTTGATTACTCTACAAAAATAATTTTCCTTATAGATGTTTCAATATTTTTATCAAAACAAAGCTTAAAAAAATATATCTTCAATAAAAATGCAAACAGCTCTTTTAGACAAGATATTTGAACTATGACTATTATTATCTCTATCTCTCTAACTGCACTTACTATAATAAACCAAAATACTCAAAAGCCTTTAAAAGCTTTTTGATAAGAGGATGCAAAAGGAACTATATTATATAGAAGCCACAAAACGATCGTTAACTGAAAGATTGAAAGAACACAAAAGGAATATAAGATATGAACAACCAGTCATGGCTTTAGCAAATTACGTGTTTGCAGATCCAACGGAGGTTTCAATCAAATGGGACAATGCAGAAGTTATACAAAAGGTTACAAGCAGACGACATCTAAAATATACAGAAGCCTGGCATATTCATAAGTACAGTGAAAAAGGGCAAACTATAAATTTCCAGAAATCGTATAAAATTGCATCGGCATGGAAAGCAGCGACTTTACAAGTATAAAAGAACAAATGGACTTGCGCAATCGAATCTGCGACAGTTTTAGGATTTTAAAAACGTTCTAGAATTTCCGTTTGGCAAAAAAGTTTTTTTTTTTTTTTTTGGTTCAATCCCGATGAAGGCCAGTTAAATTGACCGAAAATGTTTGGTATGTAAACAAATTAGACTGCATTTTAAAGGCTTTTGAGTATTTTGGTTTATGACTATTATTATTATATAATATATCATTCTATAATGTTTTTTGTTTTTTCATAAAAATTATTTGCATTTAACCTGAATTTAAAGCTTAATTCTGATTAAAATATTGAGTTTTAGTAGCATGTATTCAGGAAAAAGAAATATTTTTTTGCCAACCTGAAAAAATAATAATAAATTAACTAATTGTAGAAAATTAAATAAAACAATTTTCCATCAAAATCTGTACTTTTTAAGGGTGTACTATAGATTACTCCCTATGGAGTTTCAGGACTTTGATTATATATTTGAACTCAGGGGACCGAGACGAGTTCAACGGTACCCTATTTTTGGACCGGAGACAAAAAATAAAAAAGTTATCACATTTTTTAAGTTACCATACTTTTTTAATGCTCTCATGCAGACTGCACCGTAGTTGCTAGTATTGCCATCTTGCGGTAAAGTCTGCAAACCGTGACGTCGGACTACGGTCATCTCCCGGAGCGTTAAACACGCGATACGAGAACGGAGAGAGCGACGTGAGTTCCGATCATCGCGCGATCGCCATTTCGGTTAATGTTACTTATGGCAGCGAACATGGCGGCCCGACTGACCTCTCGTATGGGCGCCACCACACGCCGCCATGTGCTAAACTAGTGATCGATTCACAGTAGTTCTTGAACAAAGTAAAAAAAGGAGGGAAACGTCTACTAAAGGCAATTTTAACGGCAATTGACGGGACTCCCGATCGCGATAGCGAGGCTGACTTAGCGGAGAGCGACGCGACTCCCTATCATCGTGCAATCGCCGGAAAAAAAGTATGATAACTTTTTTATTTTTCGTCTCCGGTCCAAAAGTAGAGTATCGTTGAACTCGTCTCGGTCCCCTGAGTTCAGATATATACCCAAACACACGAAATTCCATAGGGAGTAATCTATAGTATACCCCTTTTTAAAATCAATTCAAAATTAATTTTAAGAATACTTCCAATATTGATTTAAGATTGCAAACAATTATTATTTTACTAAAGAAATATAGTACAGTAGAACCTCGATTATCCGGATTGTTCAAAATAAACAAAAATTTTACAAATTTGCTGATTTGCACTTGGCGATTGTGACTCTGTTTATGTATGTGATGGAATGCATAACTTTTTTTGTCCCAACAACGTCTCACCCGGCACAGTGGTCCTAAACTTTTTAATACATTTTGGGTCGTAATAAAAACATAACTCGACATACATATTTATAATTAATTTATATTCAAATTACAGTGGTGCCTCGTATAACGTACTTAATATGTTCCAGGTGCACATCCGTTAAGTGAAACGTCCGTTATACGAAACGCATTTTCCCATAGAAATACATGTTAAAACATCTAATTCGTTCCGCAGCATAAAATAACCGTACTGTATCATAAAAAATGAACACCGGGTGCGTTCTTTTATTCCTCCGCGTATCTCTGCGCGAGCGACATCCGTTAAAAAATTCCTGCGGAACGCGTTCCTAAATTCCGGTGAGAGTGCGCGCCGTTGAACGGCAAAAACGGCCGCTTGTAGCAGTAGTTTACGGTGAAAAGCAACATGGCGTCCTCCATGGCTAAGATAGTTTCGTTTCCGGGTCCATTATGTGGTTTTATGAATGAGAATTTAGAAATTGTGAAAGTGCGAGTTAGCACATGTAGTGATGTAAGTGTCTTTACGAATTTTTTTTCGAGGCTATTTTGAATGCTCTTTCAACAAATAATCCATTTTATGGTTAAATTGGGACCCTTCTTTTGCCTTTTAAAGCTCATAGTTTAGAATTATAGATTCCTCCATCACGATACTATTGATAGCGCGGACACCGCCATCTTTCTTTCTTTCACCGTCGTTCCTAAATGCCTACAAACAGCAGCGCACTCCCGTAGTAGTGGAAAAGCAGAGCGATCGCTATTAAAGAACGCACCCATGGAGCAGTCACCAATTATGCCGGAAAGTCCGTCATTCGCAGCCAGTCCATTGCTCAAGTCACGTAACGGCCAAACAGAAAGTCCGTTGTTCGCAGCGTCCGTTATTCGAGGCGTACGTTATACGAGGTACCACTGTACATCATTTCTATGGCCAAGGATGGTGTAAGGCATGGGCGACGTGGGCCACTGCTCACGGCCTCGCACCTCGAAGGTTTACGCATTACTTAAAAGCTGTGAACGCGACAAAAAAATTTTACTCGTCATAAAATGATAAATAGTTTGCATTTTTATGAATAAAAATTTGACAGTTTCAACTGCTTTTTATTTTATAAAATCCGTTTCTTGTGCCACCAGAGGGCCTTTAAACAATAGGCAGTGTTAGTGCTGGTCAGTAGTAGTCCAAATTCAAAACGAACGTTTGTTTCTTGAAAATTTGATCACGATTTAAATACAGTACAGTGTTATTTTTCGATTATCCGGATTGTTCCTTATCCGGATAACTGAGGTTCTACTGTAATTCAAAAATGCTTAATATCTACATATAAGAATTTCAGTTGTATTATTTACTTGAACTTTTCTTGATTTTAAATTAATTAATCACAATTACTGAAGTTAATTCAGTTATTTCAGTTCTTAATCTTCATTCTTTTAATTGAATATACTGTACTGGTAATGTACTGTACATAATACTCACAAAATACTTTATAAAATAGCAAATCTATAAAATAAATCCTAGTTAGGTTGCTCACAATTTATTAAATACTAGTACTACAATTATTTTCTCAATAAGATTTTCCAATACTGATTTAGATATAAAAGAACCTATATTGATTCACAATAGCTATGCTATCACAAAAAATATTAAATTATGATTACTTTTTCCTATCAAGTTTTTTGTAATTATTTAGAAGTTATTATTACTAATATAAAAGCTGTCATCTGTATGTGTCATCCTTATAACTCCTGCAATTTTTGTCAAATCCAGATGAAATTTTGGTTATATTCATTTATGTTCTGATGTAAAGAATAGGCTACTTATTTTGCGAAAATATTAGCTATAGAATAAACGTTTTATCAATTTCGGATCAGTGATTGCACTTATGTTGCAGTGACACCAGCGACCACGTGACCTTAATGCTTGACGAAGAAATTTCCGTTAAGTTGCATATTAAATATTTTGGCAAATGGCATATTTTAAACTTACTTCATTAAATTTAAACTTTAAAAAAAGATAGCTGCATTGTGTCACTTCTATAACAAATTTTTAAAAAAGATCTTTCCACAGTGACCATGTTTTATTAACCAAATTGCAAGTAACGATCTGACGAGCCTATTATTTAGAAAGTATTATCGCTGATCTAACAAATGTACATACAAGTCTCTCTGTTTTATCCACAGGGAACTAAAACAACATTTTTTTTTGACAAAAAGGCAATTCTAGGGGAAAGTGTAAGAGTAAAATTGGTCAGGTAAATTCTAGATCTAAAAGAATAAGAACAACCAAGACCCTTGAAGGCCATGAAGTTCAACTTGAGCAACATCAAGTAAAAATGGCTTTGTCAAGGACTGCAGAAACAGCATCACAACATCAATCATCAAAACAATATTAAGGTGTCTACATATTCATACAATATATAAGGTGTCTACAAGGTGTTCTATTATTAAAGAGAGACAGCAAGGATATCTTTTAAAAGACAATAGTGTGTTTACCCAGAGTGTAGTGTATAAAAAATTTTATAAAGAAAGATTTTAATATTAATTTAATATAAAGGTCTAAATCTATTTGTGTGTATATAAGTGAATTCTTTATAACTCCTACTATTTTCATCCACTCCAAGTGAAATTTTGTTTTGTTGCTGTATGTTACAACAAATATTATAAAACTACTTAATCTGTAGAAATATTAGCAACTCTTCTGAATTTCTTGAAATCTCTACTTTCTCATAAAAAGTATTCTGTCATGCCTGATGAGGGAATTTCTAATTTAGAGATAATTGAGAAGATATACTTGTTTACTATTTCAGATAATCTAAGCCAGTTATGAACAACCCACAGCCTCCAGATTGCATCTGCAATGTCGTAATGTATGGTCCCAAAGCAGTGGCAATGTAATTTTATTTTCTTTTTATCTCATGCCATTATGTTACTCCAATTATGCTGATATTCATGAAAAAGAACATTCAAATTAAACCCAACTGATGAAAACATAAGAATAAACTATACATTACTAGTTTGCATATCATTAGTATAAATTATTTTAGTACCTAGTGTACTGGCAGTTATGGAGTATGCTGGTGTTCAGGATGCTTAAAACAAACTCCTTAAGAAAAAATGTACGAGCCTGCATCTAGAAAAGATTGTTCACCACTGGTCTAAGTGATCTGTTTTTTTTTTTCTATTTGTATCCATTATCAGTTCAGAAGTAAATTCAAATTCTCTCTTAAAAAAAAAAGAAAAAAAATGAATAACTTTTTTAAACAGAAAAATTAATTTAAAAAGTATACTTTCTTAATTCTTATATATCCAGAAATATTTTGCTGGATGCGATTTTTGTATAGGATCATCACATAAGAATTCATTGACGTAAAATGATTCACTGTAATGCGGTCATTGCCAGTCTAATTGCATAACAGAATTTGTAACTATATCTTTAAAAATAAATTTTAATTGTATTATGAATTTATATTAAAAACTTGTTTTAATAAAAAGTTGCAAATTATTTTTAAAAACACAGAAAAATTCATACCTGCACAAATTACCTATTTAATGATTAAAAGTCTCAAAGTGAAAAAAAAAACACTGTTCTACGCATTGCTGGTAGCAATGTGGCTGGTTTAGTTTGAGAAAAATTGATAATAGTAGTAACTGGCAGCTACAGTTGACCTAAACATCTTTTCAAGTTTTTAAGTCAGTTCTAATTAATTTTCACATGAAAAAATTATTTTTAAATGAATCATAATTTTTCTTATTAAATATATTTCCTGATTAGAGTGGCTTCAATTAATGCAGTAATGTTCTGAAATCTGTATAAACAGATTATTTCTGTATTAAATATTTTTAACAAGCAGATGTGGTAACAGAGTTAGGTATGATATTCAATTAAGGTTTCTTCCCTGTCTATCAACTTGTGAATTCAAATTTCATTTATGCCATGAATATGTCTTTATCAATTCTTTCAGTGAAAAGTGTCTTGGACAATGGAAGTAAAGATGATTAATTTAATAAAGCTAATAATTAATTTATGGATTTTTACTTCAAAGATAGATCAATAAAATGTTTATTTTATAAAATAATTATTGCAATTTTCTCTCAACTAGTTAATTCATTTCATCAAAATTAAATTTTGTTTATTATTAAGAATTAATAAATTTTATTAATACTTCATAATAACAGCTAGTTGTATATTATTATAATGTCACAATATTGGGCAGCAATTTTTGATCATATTTTATTTTAAAAAATCATGTGACCTCCAGTTCAAACTGGAAGTTTATATAAAGTTAATTGGGAGCATTCCATATCTGGTCTCAATATTTATCTAACTGTTCTTGAGATTAAGGAAGGATGGAAAGATGACAGTAGAAATCTAGAGCTCTGCAATTTGAAATTTGCAGCCGAATAATTTATATAATTGTTATTCAGTGCACCAAAATAACTAATCTTTTCTATATTTTGGAATTTTCATCCGATGGCAATTATATTACAAATAAATATCTGAAGACAAAGTCCGCCCAAAAGGGACCACCGTAAAATTTTGTATTTTTAACTGGATGTATTTTTTTGTTTTTTTAAAATAACTTTTTAGCTTTTTGGCAGCCAGTAGCCTAAAAAGAAAGGTCAGTTTCCAAGAATATGTATAGTCTGGAGCACAAAGTTAATCTTCTATATTTATCAACAAGATGCGTAATAAATAATACAACTAAATAATGTAATGAAACATTTTTATATTGCTATTAACTTACTGTTAAGATAATAGCAATATAATACTGCAACAAAATTTTGGAAATATTGTATAACAATTACTGAAAGTGGGTCATTTTGCAGTCTTGTACTTTGAAAACAAAATGAACTCCTGTTGTTATTAATTTATCTAAAAGTTCTTTTTAATCTATTCATCTATTTCAACTTGGCTTAATTCATTTTTTTATTCTTAAAAGTTTGTGAGATATATGGATGATGCAGTCTTTCCTAATTTTTCTTCTAAATTATCTTCAATCTGAAAATGTATTTGTGATCAAAAAGTAACTTTGTAGGGTCTATAGGTTAAGTACTGTTGAGTATTATTCCAACATATATAGTAATCATTCAGATTGGCAACATGAGTGGTTAGAATAATGTATGAAAGTAGGACAGTTGTAATGTAGCATTTCCAAATAATAAGGTCAGAAAAATAAGTATTACACACAAAACCAATATCCAGCAAGAAACTGAAAAAAATATGCAAAAGTAAACATTTTTACTCATGTTGAATGGTCATTGTCAAGCTAAAAGACTTTCACAGTTCGAATGCAGCTATTAAAACAAAATAATCTTACAAAGAAATCTGATTGGTTATTCAATTTTTGAGGACATGCTAACAATATGGAAAGAGATTAAAAGAAAATTCCTGAACCCTTTAGCCATTAGGAGAAAATATCCTAAATCCTTTAGCCACAGTATTAGTCTCCTTCATAATAATTCCAACTGCATTAGGTACACTGGACTGTAAATTTGCTAGGCATTTCAATTGGAATGGGTTCCAAACAGCATAGATCTAGCCCTTTCTAACTTTTCTCATATTTGAAAGGATACATAATTTTTTTAAGGATGGAATGAACAAACTTATTATACATGAGATAAATGCATGAACAAGCTAATGATTTTGTTGAAAAATGTCTTATTACTTGCAGATAATCCTATTGTTTTCATTTCTGCAACAAAAGTATTTGTCTGTGTTAATGGCTTCATAAAGTTACTTTTTGATCATCCCATATATGTTTTTGTTTTGAAAAGATTATCTATTGCCAGGATACAAATTAATCAAAAATAAAATAACTTTTTCGTTTTATTTTTTACTTAAATTTATTTTTTTTAAATTTAATTAAAATTTAAAATTTATTTAAATTAAATTTTTTTGAATGCAGCAATATTAAAATATTTAGTAATAATTTTTTTACAAACATACAAATTACATTTATAAAATCCATTTTTATATGACTCCGTAGCAAATACAATATCAACCCAAAAACAAATGCTTGAAAGATTACCGGAGTCAAATGTATATATGGATAAAAAATTTCTTGAGACCTTTGTCTCAGTTCAGCTTCAGATTCCCAGCTATAATCTACTTTACAAGCAGGAGTGACTTTCCCTGCTTCATCCCTCATACATGGATGAGATAACACTCCATGTTTCAAAATCCACATGTAACAGTAGCATAAAGACCCTCCCCAATCTAAAACACATCACAGGTAAACAGAATAAAGAAATGAAGAACAATAATATACTATAAGAATTTGAATAGTAATAAAACATAATAGAGAAGGAATAAATTTAAATCAGTTTAACACTACAGCATATTAAACAGAAACCTTAGAAATCTTTAATAATCAGAAAAAATTGTAAAATAGCAGTAACCAAGAAAGCATAAGAAAATTAACAAGTTTTAAAGCATTTCAGATAATCAACTGTTGTAAGACAAAAATGAGATTACAAGATGAAATGTCCATAGTGAGAGGATCAAAGTTATTGATTGTTTCATCTTTAAAAATCAACTCCAAGGATTAACCTTTGAATGAACTCTTTTCCTCTTTTGTTTAAGGAAAGAGATTTTATATATCTATGGCTTGGAAAAATAAGGGATAATTATTATTATGACCCTTATTCTTCGAAGCCACATATATATTTGTATGCACACACAGACACACACACTCATACAAAATACTTCAGACATTAATTTTACATAGAAATATGGGTAATGATAAGTTTTGTTCTGACCTATTTGATATTATTGTGTTCTGCTACATTTTTTTATTCAGTATAAAATAAAATGCATTGATTTCAAAAATATATAAAAGATTTTCATTTTTCACAGACACTTGAGAAACATTACTTATATGTATTATATATATAAACTTTTCAAAGTTATTATCAACACAAATAGAATTTATAAGATTACATATATTTAAGAATGATAAAACGACATTAAACACCAATCTAGAAAACCTTGTAATCCAACTAACAATGAAAATTTTGCAACAGTATTATAAGACTTCACACAATTTCCAAAGAAATCTGTGGAGCAATGTTCTATGCAACAGCTATTGCCAAAAGAAACAGTCACTTTTTTCTTGCAATTAGAGAATGAAAACTCTCATATTAAAATTTTTCATACAATTAACCTTTAAACTTATCGGTTAATGTAACCTTTGGTGCCAAGATGGTGGCTCGTCTCTGATTCCAGCAAGAAAACAGTGGGACGCACGTTCTAACCTAACCTAACCCATTCTAATAAATTACCATAATTATTAGCAACCAAATTATTAGAATAGGTTAGGTTAGGTTAGGTTAGAACGTGTGTCCCACTGTTTCCTTGCTAGAATCAGAGACAAGCCGCCATCTTGGCACCAACGGTTACATTAACCAAATTATCATTATCAGATGTGTCTGGTCTGAAGCCACTTTTGAATCAAACATCAAATGACAAAACTGTGTAGACTGCTGAAAATTTTCGCACTGTCAAGATTTTTTGTGTTTGTAGCCTGTATTTTTTAGAAGGATAATGGGACTATTTTTATATAGAACTAATACAGATATTGCCTTAGGATAGCATTAACTTCTATAAAATTTGTGTTTAAATGAAGAGAGTTACTATCAGAAACTTATTATCATCATATTACTATAGCGATATGAGAAAGATTTTCCGTAAACTTTTAATTAAAATATTAAAAATTATTATTTTAATAAGAATAAAACAGACTATATAAATACAATAATTTTATATCATGCAACTATCATGCATTTGCATAATATATCTAAAATAGAATGAAATTAATTAAATAATAAATTCAAATGGATTATTTAAGACTCAATAAATCCAAAATTTTTAAACATATAAAATATTATATAATTCTGTATGAATTAGAATATCCATACAATAGCAAACACAAAACACAAATTCATCCAAGAGTTTAAGCAGTTTCTAAAAGTATATATAAAAAGATAATACATTAAAAAATAATGATATAAAAAATTCATATTGTAAAACACACTAATAAAAATAATTTTCACCATGCAAAAATGCAATATACATTGAAATAATGAATGTTTTAGAATAAATATATGTTTATACAATAAAATCCTGAAATATTCAACATTTTCTTCCATATTACAGTAAATAAAAAGAATTTTTTCACTGTTGTATATTTTTAACAGCATTTTTTCATTATATATATTATTTATTTATTTTTTTAAACACAATAGAATTATACATAAAACAATAACAGAATATGGACATTAAAATTTTTTATTCAGAACTATATAATTCATTTATAATTGGAAAATCGTAATCTTTACAAATGTAATTTTATAGTTAATATTAAGTACTTACAGCATTAGGAGTAAATAGTATTATTTGATGAAGTAATCTTAACATCAAAACTATCATTTTCAAAAAGTTTAAACATCAAATAAAATAAAAAGATTCTAAAAATAGGTCTAGTTTTTATATAATTTATCAAAATTTGAAGAGCTGGTGTATTTAATACTGAGTCAGGTGATTAAATCTAAGTTATCTGTATCACAAAAGATACTAAATGCAATATCCTACTTTTAATTTGACTTCACATCATTATCAATACATTGTATACGATGGTGACAAAGTCAATCTTGACTATAAGTTTACTTCAGGATTTTCAACTCAAAATTCATGGTTAGACCAATAACTGCTGTAAAGTACCTACAGTATGGTTTCTGAATAGGCTAAAACTGAAATGTAGAGGAAGTATATGACAGCCTATAACCAAAGCTTTATAATAAATCACATCACTTTCATAAAGACTGATTAAATATTGTTATATAGCTCATATAAAAAAAGAGGTAAGGAGAACAGATTCACATAGGACACTAAGCATGCTTCACTAAGTTATCTTGGCAAGAACTCTATTGTATATCAAGTCTATTGGTAAGGTGACCAATCGTCCTCCGTTAGAGAGAACAGTCCTTCTTTTGTAAGTTCTGTCCTCCCTCAAAAAGTGTCCTCCTACATGTCCTCCTTTTTGATATTTGAAGACTAATCTGTAAATCTCCACATTCGAGTGATGCCGAGCCGATCCATTGCATGTAATGTGAAGTGATGTGTTTGTATTTGACATGATGGTTCATCAAGACTTGGTACAGTGCAGCAAGACGCGATTATGAAACACATGTGCTCTGCACAGAAGACGTTGAGAGAGTGCGCTGCATGCAAGTAGCTTTGTTTACTTCTTACCAAAACATAACACAGCACATACGCATGCAGTAGAGATTATTATAGTGTATTATTGTTGCAATGAATAAAATGTTTCTTTCATTTACAATATTTTTTTCCTTCAATTTGTTTGTGTCCTCCTGTTCATGTAAAAAAAGTTGGTCACCTTACTATTGGTAAATGTGTAAACACCTCCAATAACATATTAATAGTTTACACAGCACAATACTATGAGTCTATCACTAAATACAATACAACAGAACATTATTGTATATCTTTGTTTACACTCTGCATTTGCATCAATGATAGTAAAAACTTAATTATCCAAAACAGTTAAAAAAAATGTATGTATGTGTAGTGTCGTACACACCACGGAGTGAAATACAGAGATATCAAACTCCCCAAGCAACTGGAAATCACTGTCAGTTATCAATTGTGTAGCAAAACTAGGTCATATACATAACATCAAGTTAGATTTTGAATAAATTATTTTCTTTCAAATACAGTAATTGCAAATAGTATTTATTGTTCATGAAACTTGATATGCATAGTGCTTGATGTTGTACCTAAAACAAAAAGAAACAAGTTTCTGGAATATCTGAAATTTTGTCTGAAGATGCCTAGTTCTGTCAATTTCAGATAACTGCATCTCTACTGTATATATTTGACACATCAACTATTCAAAACTGCATATAATGTATTAATTTATACTGAACTTTTACATTTATGTTATTCTCCATGTTAAATGCATTCACTATTATTTTAGTAGGCTGTCATAAATTTTTCCACCTAAATAAAAACTCAATTTAGTTAGAAAACTTTTTGGGACCTGCTAGAATAATGGTAAATGGTGCACGGTGACTGTAAATGTAGTAAAGATTTGCATTTTACTCATTGTAAAAAAGACCTAATTATGGAGGGATTTTTTCATGCTTAATACTACATTATATCTAGTTATCAATTAAAATCAACAGTTCAAATACTTCCAAAATTTTTTAATCATATAGAATTAGCAATAAATTTATAAAAACCTTTTCATATCCAATTGGAAACATTATATGAAATTATTATTAAAAAATTTTCAATAAGACATCAAATTAATATCAGTACAATTTATTATAACAAAAATGTAGACACAATTATGACAGTAATAGAGAGGTTGTGGCCGACGCTTTTGGCCCAAAACGTGAACCTCAGATGTTGAGCGCCGCCATCTGGTAATTCTAGAAGGTTGATAATGGCATTCGCTACATCTAGCATGGCAAGTAGAAGTTTGGCTTAAACTTCTTCATTTTTTTTTATGTTTAGGGTTAAAATTATGATGTATTTTATTAAAATAATGATTATTTAAGCATTTATTAATAATATTGTAAAGAAACAGATGATTTTAATCCAGAAATTGTTTAATTATCCAATTTTTTAGCAAGTGACGTGAAGTGCCTATAGAATTTACATGTATTTATGTTCATGATAGTTTATCATAATTCTGTAGGAGTAGGTTTGTTCTTTCACAGCATCTTCTACCATCAACAGCGTAACACATTTGTAAATTTTCTAAAAATAATTTTCTGAGCTGCTTTCGGATTTACATAAGCCACTACTTCTCTCAACAAAAGTATGAGATAGTCCTATTATCCTATCGTACGGTAGGAGACACGACACTAACTAAAAATAATTATTTAGTGTTATTAAACATCCTATAAATACTTTAAAATAGTTTAATTTGTTTATTTACGTACGCTAGTAACATTCATTGTTGTTAAACGTGTTCCGCCATTTTTCAACAATATCCCATGAGTCAGTGCGCGACATCAATGTGTGGCGCAACATGTTTTACTTGGAGTTCAAATGTCAAACCTATACTTTTGTTTGCCGTACAAGTTTAACGTTTGAACTTCAGCTGCAACCTCTCTAATATTTAAAAATAATAATATTCTTATCAAACTAATATTTATAAATTCATACTGTACACTCAGCTCTTTAACTGAAGTCTTTTATAAAATTACTTTCTTGTAATATCATCACATAGGCTATGTAATAATTCATTAATATATCCATATTCTATTAATATTCTATGTTTAATTAATTTTTTTTAAACTAATTCAAATTTATAAGAGGGGGGGAAACAGGATTTTAATGCATACTCATTTTGAATTAAACAAACTAAAATATTGTAAAATATTTTACTTTTTATATATAATAAAAATTATGATAGTCAGCATATTATGGCAATAATTTTAAACAAAATTTACAAAATGTTTACATATTTAATAATTATGTTTTTTTTTTTATCAATTACAAATTAAAAAGTAAAAGAACTTATTTATATTATATTTATATACAAATTTAATTTATAAATATTTTCCCCTGGAGTATTAGTTTTTTTTTCATGAATACAAAATAAAGCTACCTGTTGGCTAAACATTTGACAGTAGGCACCACATTCATTAATTCGAAGAAATTGTGCTACATCCAAAACATCCCATTGCTCAGGATTAACTTCAGAGTGAGTTGAACTTAAAGCAGGTCCACAAACTGATGTCTTTATATCACTCATTTTCATAATGAAAGGAAATCTATAGTTATGTAAGTACTATATGTTTAAATATATACAGAAAAACAATCTAATTCTTTAGGTCAAATAACTTTATAAATAGAATACAATTTTACCTTTTTCTTTTGTTTTTTTATAACATTAAAAATAATAATAAAAAAAAATTATATAAAACCAATAAAATATAATAAATAAATCTTAAATTATTCTTCAGATAAAAAAAATAAAATTAGATATTATATATTAAGATTTTAAAACACAATATTTTATAATTGAAATTAAATTAACAACAATTTTGATAATTATATAATTAATTTAAAGTAATCATTTTAAATTATATAAAATGGATAAAAACATTTTAATATTAAAAACTGATCTCCAGTCATCTCGCATAAAAAAAAATATAAATTATAAATAAAGAAAAAAAAAATGTGTAACTCGAAAAACAATATTGAATCATTTGGAATTACCACTCAAAATATTTAAACCAGATACAAAATTTTATAAAAACAACCATGATACACACATTAAGTCTAAAGTGCAAAAATGATGATAATTTTATTCTTACAAATATCGCTAATTTTTATTGTAGTATAATATTTCTACAGCATATGTTGTATTTGTAGATTTTTATATATTTGTAATACCAAAAATAGTTAGTGTTATAAGTGTAAATATTTGAAATTAAAAGTAACAAAGTTTTCAATATCTGTAATTTGATCTCCTCTTAAATTACAGGTATACCTCGAGTTACGTCGTTCTCGATTATATGTCGCTTGTCAAAAAAGTATATGGAAAAATAAAAATCAAGTTTAAGTCATTTCATTCTACTTTACATCTGTCTGCCACAAATATCGAAGTCGTAATATCACCAAAAAAGCGTTAAAAGCACGTAAAATCATATTAAAATATGTACATTTACAGTAAATGTTAATATAATCATCATAAATCCTAGAAAACGAAACACGAAAACATCCGTGTTTCTGTGTTGTAGTCTTATTTAGCAATCTTTAAGTGCTCGTTATTGGCGTTTTCCATGGTAGTTTCGACTTACGTCATAACTACACAAGTAAATTCAACTTACGTCGCCTCTCCTGGAACCAATTACTGACGTAAGGCGAGGTATACCTGTATATAGAATAATTACAATAATTTAGTAATAAGAACTTAATAGCTACAAATATTTTTGAAAATTTGTAGCTATTTTACAATAATATTAATATCATATGTATTTTTTTTAATACAAGGTAATTCATTTGGGACTGAACACTCATGTGAAATATCTCCATATAAAATGAAAAGACGAGCAGCACGAAACACAAGAGTAATTTTTTTATTTCACAATGAAGTGGTTGACCAAGGTATATTTTACATTACATGTTATTCAAAAGTGACTGTGCAGTCATAAGATATTGAACAAGGTAAGTGTTCAGAACTGATGAGTGAGTGAATTACAGTTTTACTAAATTACAGTATTCTTACTGTATCTCTGTACAAATATCAGCATGTTCTTATATGTACTGGTACTAACTTGTTTTAGCTTATAAGAGCACTGTATTGCTGTGTTAATGTAATTTAAATATAAATTTTGCCCCATGCTCTTATATGCATGGAAATATGGCAAAAAAATTTTAAAATAACACGTAAATTGGCAAAACTTTCTAATAAAAATTTTGAACGTGCACTTATAAAACATGTTATTGAAAAATGTGTTTACTATCTAATAAAATATAATTCATTCTACATACAAAAACTTGAAATCCAATTAAATAAGTACTTTAACTTTTGTAACTCTTTTTTTAACTAAACAATTCTGTTAATAGCTTATTTAAAAAATATAACACAATTAAAATTTTGAATATAGAAAATAGTTATAAAACATTTCAAAATTGTTAATAATTGTTAAGTCAGATTATCCGAGTCTAAGTTAAAATTCTACAAATGAATTTTTTTTAAAATTTCTAATGTAACGATTTCCTAAATTAAAATAATACTTTATATGCAGTTTATCAATAATATATTATTGGCTGCATATTGGGAGTATTATTCTGAAGTCATTGACTTAAAAAAAATAGTGTTAAATTAATCTATCATCTGTTTAAGAATTTATGTAATTTAATTTAAATCTGCAAAATTTACACACATGATCAACAATTAGCCATTGACAGAATTGTTTTTTTTTCTTTCTTTCTAGATTCTCAATGATGCAATTCATCTTCTTGATCAATTAATTCTGTCTTCTTTTTGAACCATTTGATATCTTGAATTGGTGATCTGAAATTTTCCAATTAACTTTAAATAAAAGAAAAATTTATTAAAATTTCCCAATTTCAGTATATAACGATGAACTGAACAATTACAAATTCTAATAACAAGAGAACAATTAAAAATGGAGTAACTGTACAAGTCTTCATGTTATAGCTTTTTAAATTCATCATTACACAATAAATGTTAAGTATGTACACATAAATACATATATAATTTTCAACAAGTTTTCAACAATATTATAAATAGAGCAATTAAAAATAATTTTAAATACATAATATACTAAAATCATTCCAATTAAAAAACTTTAATATAATTCTCTACATAAATCATTTTAAAAATTTGAATTTTGATCAATTATGCAGGTTATAATATGAGTGATGATTTAACCACATAATTTACAAATTGTTATTTGTAATTTATACATCAATGCCAAAAAACTCTTTACCTTTTCTAAAAAAACATGCAATGTAGTTTCTTTCAAGATAACAGGAGAGTCATATGAAACTATGAGACTATATATATTAAAACATTAAGTATTTGAAAATGTACAAAGTATCAAAAATTATCTAAAGGAAAACTTTCTACAAAATAATCACTTTTAATTGTGCTGAGTATTTATTTATTTTTTAATCTCATTTGATAATTTCAAATTGAATTTTCATTATTTTCTAGTTATACCATATCAAAACAAAGTCATAAATAAAATATTTAAGTTTTATAATGATAACTTTTATTAAAACAATCTCTCAAAAATTTCTGAGATATACAATTGTTCAACCTATTTGTTACTGTGTACTTTTTGCTTCTTTCAT
Organism: Centruroides vittatus; assembly: GCF_030686945.1. NCBI lineage: Eukaryota > Metazoa > Arthropoda > Arachnida > Scorpiones > Buthidae > Centruroides > Centruroides vittatus. Next base: position 229,749 of record NW_027120941.1, on the reverse strand, counting down.
TGTACTTAAATAATACATTTTGAATTTTTAATTGTCTATAAACCTGTTTACCAATATTTAAATATATTTTAAAAAATTTTATATATATACAATATATATATTTTCTATTTTCAACTTTTTAAATTCCTACTATTAGTTCACACTCTCCCTATATATATATATTGGGTTGTTCGGAAAGTTCGTAGTGATTTTTAAGAGAAATAAAAAAAATTGTTTTAAAACTAAAAATATACTTTTATTCCATTATGTATGCGCCATTGTTTTTAATGACGTGTTGCCACCTATGGGGCAGCTTCATCATACTCTCTTTGTAGAACTTTCCAGTTTTTCCTGCGAAAAACTGATCCACGTGGTTTTTGCAAGCTTCCAAAGTATCAAAGTTTTTATAATGAAGGGAATTTTGTAGAGAACGGAACAAATGGTAGTTCGACGGGGCAAGGTTGGGTGAGTAAGGGGGTGGGGTAAAACATCCCAGCCTAGTTCCAATAATTTTTGGCGTGTTCGTAAAGACATGTGAGGTCTGACATTATCTTGGTGAGACACAATGCCTTTTCTATTGACCAGTTCCGGACGTTTTTCTTTAATTGCCATGTTCAGCTTATCCAATTGGGAACAATACTTATCAGAATCAATTGTTTGATTCTGTGGAAGCAGCTCATAGTACAGGATTCCTTTCCAATCCCACCAGACAGTGAGCATGACCTTCTTTGGATGAAGACCGGCCTTTGGAGTTTTTAGTGGTGATTCATTTTTCTTACCCCATGATCGTTTTCAGATGATGTTGTTATAAATGATCCACTTTTTATCACCTGTCACTAAACGCTTCAGAAAAGAGTCATTTTCATTTCGTCTTTCAAGAGAATCACAAATGGAGATGCGATCCAGTAAGTTTTTTTCCGTTAAGTCGTGAGGTATCCAAATGTCATAACGATTCACGTATCTGAGCTTCTTTAGAAATTGAAATACAGTACTGTTTGATGACTTCACTATGTCTGCAATCTCTCGAGTTGTGTAATGAGGGTTTTCATCCAATAATGCTTTGATCTGGTCCTCTTCAATAACAGGAGGTCTTCCTGAGTGAAGAGCATCTTCAAGGCTGAAATTACCTATTTTAAATTTTGCAAACCACTTTTGAACAGTTGATTCTGATACAGCACTCTCACCATTAACATCACATATCTTTTTTGCTGTTTGTACAGCATTTTTGCCTTTACGAAAAAAGAAAAGAAATAAGTGTCAATAATGCACGTTGTTCGCATCCATTTTTTGCAATGAGACAAATTAAATGCTATTTGAATAATCTTAACGGTTTTTTTGTGGTTTCAAGATCATTTATCGTAATATTCATTGGTTTGTACAATTCTAATCATTTTTGCGTCAATCGGTGTCTCAACTGTTGGCTATCAAAAATTGCTACGAACTTTCCGAACAACCCAATATACATACATATACATATATATATATATATATATATATATATATCTTGTTCAAATTTTCAATCGTTAATAAAATACTTTTTATTTATCCACTCAAGTTCAAATACATTTTCTTAAACTTGTAGTGGATGACACTTGATGTTAATACAGTTTTTTTCAAATATTAATTCATTAATTAAATTTAATTATTGGTTAATATTACCTGTGGTATCGAAGATGGCGACGGGGAATTTTTTCCCTAGATACTAGACAACGACGGAAAAATTTTTTTCCCCTACGTTTGAGATGGCTGCATTTCTGGTAATCTCGAATCAGATTATCAAGAGATAATCTGGAAGCAAATTAACAATGGATAATCTCAAAGTAGAATACCAAGTGATCTAAACATTAGGGGGCGTACCTGTACTATCTGTCGCATTATGCAAATTAAAATCTTAATAAATTTCTCCGTCGCAGTCTAGTATCTAGGGAAAAAATTTCCCAGTCACCATCTTCAATACCACAGGTAACATTCACCTAATTATTAATACTTTAAATATAGTTTTAGCAGTTTGTAATGAAAATTGAAATCAACAGGCAGTAGCTCAATTGGTAAAATGCAAGGATTTCAGTATTTTTCATGTGAAGGTGAAGAATGCGAGTTCAATTCTTGCGAAAATCGATAAATTTTTGCTTTAAGTAGACGTTTTATCCAAATGATTTTCGAGAGTGAGTTAGCAGTTGTGGCTTAGTGGTTAGAATGAAGGATTTTTCTTAAAAAATAAAATTGAAGAAATTTTATGCTTTAGGTTCAATTCCGATTTCTCTTTCTATTTTGCCACTTAATATTGTGATCCTGACGGAATAAAGTAGGAATTGACTTAAAAAAAATTTTTTTTTATATTACTTGTTTAAAATACATTTGAATAAAATTTATAGCCTTGAACTTAAACACTCAATTCATTTATTATTCATAATTAATTGTTATCTTAATATTCACCATTTTTTTTTTACTTAATTAAATTTCCTTTATACTGGTAAAATCATCACTGTAATAACTTTAATTTACAAAAATTTCTAAAAGAGAGAACATTTTATGAAAATCAGAAATTGTACTACTTAACGCAAAAAATTTAACTTTTAAAAGATTTTTCATCAGAAACTAATGAATACTATTCTAACTTTTCAAAATTATCCAAAACGTAAATCATTTAAAACACGTAATTTTCTACCAATTAATTTTCATAATTTTTTAAGCTATTTCTTAACATAACAATATATACACTGATTACACAAATTATTTTCTTTAAGAGAAATATTGTAATTACTTTGTTTTTCTTATTAAATTATTCAATAAATTTTTTATCTACTTGGAAAGGTTTGCTTATAAAATCTAAATCACATAATATTATACACTGTTCAGGACAATAGATAGCAGAAATAATTTTTTGAGTAAAAAAATACTTAAAAACAAATTGCAATGAATTTTAGACATATTTTCAAATGTCAGCAATTTTATTCCTTTTGCCATATCTTACAGACATAAAATAATTTTGTAATTTATGATATAATAAGCTTTTGTTTATTCAGTGACTTTCTAGCATTACTACAATTTAGATGTGTAATAAATTGGAATAAATTTTTAGGGAATATGGAATATTTATTATTTTCACATACTGATTTAATCAGTTTTGTTTTTATACATATTAAATCATACATTGTAGGAGAAAGTTATATTACAGGCAATTATATACGTCCAACATTCGTTAAGTTCGATATACAATTAAACAGAATTGTCACACATGTCAGGTGTGTTTATGTAACCATATGAATGTGGGAGAGATTTTCCCACCTAGAGAGGGAGAAATTGTGCGCTTTCCTTTGGTGTATCGAGTCGGTGCTGACTAGTGTAGCTGTGTGACTGGTAAGAAACCAGTGTTGTGCTTATTAATTGACGGGTACTAGAGTGTTGCCCAATTGTGGAGAAAATAAATTTCGAGTATTTTTTGTTGTGTTTTAAAGAATTCGTGTACTGTGTTCAGATCATGTAAACAGGAACATTTAAAACATTTTACAACATTCGACAGATAAATTATTATTATGTGTTATAATACTGTAAATGTTATTGGCACTTTCATACATTTATAGAAACAGTAGTTATTAAATATCTGTTTTAAATGACTAACATAAAAAAAGTAAAATAGAGTAAATTTTCCAAATATGCCTAAGACAAAGACCACATGTAATTTTTTCAAAGTTAATAAATGTAAACATTGCTAGTCCCTTGAACTTAAATAAGAAGCACGAATTGATATTTGAAAGTATTATAAAATAACTGAAAATGAATGATCTGTAATGCTATGAATTTTAATTTAAAACATATATGAGGGTGCTTGTCGAAACTTTCTGAACAATACATTATAATCATCATAAAGAATTTAGAATATTTACTTTTCCTTTCAGTTATATTCAGATTAAATATTTAATATTACTACCATGTTTAACAAATAATAACTAGATTTGAAATCTGCTGTTTTAGTATGTCATTATCATCTGTTTCTTAACATAGTGTTTATATACAAAATGCTTACATTTCACTCGGATATCTTCTTTATTGTTTTAAATAAATATAAAAATATGATTTGTAGTTTAAAACTTTGTGCTTCACTATTTAATAGATATAATCCAAACATATACTAGTAAAACAATGGTTTAACACACAAAAATGTATTATATACTTTATCAAGTTAATATTTAAAAAAAAAAACTAATCTTTTATCAGATATAAAGATTCTCAAATAAATTTTTATACAATGATTTGTCATTATATATGAAATCTCAGACATCTTAAATTATTTGTAGCTTGGATTTTAAAATTATCATCTAATTTTAAACAAATCGAAGCATTTAAAATATTACTGTATCAAACAATTTTGATTCGGTGATGCTTTAGACTAACTTTAATCCCAAGTGTAATTAATTAAACAACAAAAAATTTATAAAATTTTGTTAAATGATGTTTTACTCTGTTGAAACTATTTTATAAAATTTTATATTTGGTATTTTATTAACATTTAATTAATAATCCAGTACAGAATGTTAAATTTATTAGAGAATTTACACAAAAATCAGTTCATTTTTATTTTTATCTGAATTTTTATTACTTCTGAATCTGAATTCAAACATAAAAACTGTAGGTACGTACGTATGTATACATAAATAAAAAGATACTCATATTTAATTTAAAAAATTTAACTTTTAAGAATCAAAAAACAACAATAATCTTTTATAAATAGATACTAAACTGACCTTTTCACACATTTCCAACAAAAGCTAATAATCTTTTAATCAATTGTAATTATAATCAAGAAACTATTAACAGTTCAGATAAATTAACAATTCATATTACTATTAATTCATTAACAGTTTTAATTATCAAATTTTAATATACAAAATATAATTTAAGTTGTATAAAGCTTACTCATATCCATATTTATCAGAGAAAATATTTATTAAAATTGTGTTTCAAGTCTGATAAAAAGTCTTTTTATTCAATAATCTTTATTATTTAATCTTCGATAATCAATTGTTTCATTTATAAATGTGTAATAGCTTCAAGTAAAATTTATTCTTTCGTATGAAATTTTAAAAATTTCAAACTTTCAATACTTTGATACATTACCTGAAATTAAATAATTTCATTTATAATTTTTAAAAAATAAATATATATTACATTATTTTCTTTTTAAATTATATTAAAATAATTTCTAATTTATTTCTTTTGATTCTTCATCTGTCATTAGGCCAGATTTAATAATTATCAAAAATACAATATAATATTAAACTTAAAATAATTACAATATATTAAAATTTACACACAAACACAAAATTCAAAATTTTCTTCAAATTTTTGAATGTAAAGGCCTACTGCTAACCTATTATTATTATTACCATTATTTTTCCTATCAATTTAAAAATATAATGTATAAATCATTTATAATGATTATAAAATTATCACCTTTATTTGTAAGATATTTACAACAAGAATATTTAACGGTATATAGTTGAGAACTAGATATACAGTTAAGAATATTTAACTTAAATATATATTTAAGTAATATAAATAAGCAACATTTTAACAAATGAAATATTTAGTATAAAACAGTCTCTATTACAATAACAATCATTCTTTTTCAAATAATTTTCTATTAATTTTTCATATTTTGTGTGTATAAAAATCTCGAAAAGTTCTTTCATTTAATATCGATAACACATACAAACTCATTAATTCAAGATAATTTAAATCAAAATTCATATATTAATAAAACAATACTATATTTAAAATTTGCTAACAATTACACTTAATTATATAAAATATACTTCGTAAAATCTTTTTGCAAGTATTCGTACTAAAATGTAGGAAAAAAATAACATTTATACTATTTTTAATAAATATAATTTACAATGAAAACAAGAGTTAAATTCTTAATTATTTCGTTATTATTTTAATTAATTAAACTATAACATTGGTTTCATATTATAGAAGCTGTAATACAGCATAAGATGTAATATAACCGCAATTTCGGTGTCTAAAAGGTACTTTTCATCATTAAACTGAACTAAATAAGATTATTACAATTTACGTTTTCATGTTTACTTGACAATATTCATCTGTTCAACTATTGATGGAGAATGTTGTTAGAATGAAAATAATAATTTATTCCTTATATTTACTATTTAAAATATTTAAATCTTTTTTATTATCTAAAGCTGACTCATTTACTAACCTTCCGAACAATTTTTAATTAACATAAATACATTTTTACTTTATGAAACAATTCATATTCCACAAATGTATTAAAACCTTGTATGTAGGACATTATTATTTGAATTTAATGAACCTTTCTCTCAATAATTTAAATAATATATAACATAAAAAAATATATATATAGGTAACTCTCGATATATGTGGTTAATAGATTTCACATATGTACCACATATATCAAAACCACACTTATCAAAGGTAACAATTGACAGGAAATAAATAAATTAATGAATTATGTCATTAAGATTTTGTCTGAAATTGTAATTTTTACATTTACAGAAGGTTGATTGCGTTCCATAATGCCGATTTGCATATTACCCATAGTTCCAGTTGTAGAAAGTAGAATAAAAGCAACTGGCCCACGTGCTGCTGTATATTCTGAGTTTTACTTTTGATAAGTAAGGTTTATCTATCACAAATATGCCACCTAAAATTTCAAACTTTTGGGCAGGTTATGGAACTGCGCTTTCCGACACAAAATATTCGCCAACTCAAATTATTAAAATGTGCAAAAATCGTGGTTTTAACGTTTCATGATATGGGATACAGCCAATTCTCAAAAGAAATGATTCGCAAGAGCCAGGACCATCATAAAGTGTTTCAATTCGGCCCAGAAAAAGGAACATCCCAAGCCACACACCGGAGGTGATAGCAAAAGTGCGATGACTGATCAGTGGTTCAAATCCAAAAACCCAATGAAGTATTGCCCAGAGTGTTGGAATAGCACAGTCCACAGTTCATGCCATCATTCACAAGAATTTGAAACTGGAGAAATGCCATACAGGTCGAGTTTACAAGCTGCTGTCTCGTCACATCCAAGAATGAAAGACTAACTACCAAAAACTGTACAAAAAGTATCTTTCGGTAAACAAGTGGCAGTTTGTAGTCACGCTAGATAAAGCATGGGTGTACATGGACAATTGTAACAAATCACAAGAAATTTACTACAGACCATCAGATGGGAGACCATATCAAAAATGATTCACGGAATGTCGCGAAAGTTTTCTGTCAGGCTTTATGGTATTGTGGGTTATTGTTATTGTGGTAAACTAAACATCAGAAAAGTTGAAAAAAATGTTAAAATTAATTTATATGTACTGTACTACCAGACTAACGTTCTGGAACCTCTATACTGTGAAGAGATCCTTGCTTTGTACAGAAATGTCTAAACAAATGTATGGGTGCATCAAGACAAAGCTTCCAGTCATATCTCCAAATCAACCCGAGATTTCATCCATGTATTGGAACAGATAGCAGGAATCCATATCATTCCTTTCGATGACATTCCTGTGAAGTCACCCGAAGCAGCTCCAATGGACCACTGTGTATTTGGTCTATTGAAACAAGCTCTGGGAAGCCGTCGTCCAAAAACAATGGCAGCCTTATGGAAAGCCTGTAAGGAGGAATGGGACATTTGGACATGAATGTTTTTCAAAGAAGTCTTCTACAGTGAAAACTTTGATGTAGGGTTAAAGTTTCACAACATGGCCATCAGATCGAGCATAATCGAAACTGGCACCATGGCATTTAGGTTACTTTATAAGGCCTCTTAATTCAGCATTATGTAATGCGATCAACCCTCTGTATATTCACTTGAGAAGAATAAAAACACAGAAAAATGAAGAAATCAAATTTTTAAAATGTTTGTTGACAAATTAATTAATTAGTTAAATATTTTAGACAAAGTATAGTGTAACAAATTATGGAAAATAATATTAAAGATTGACTATAGAAAGTTCAGACTAACCACTAAAATAGCCTAAAAAAAAAAAGTAAGCAATTTTAAAAATAAAGCAAAATATTTAAAAAGCACTGCCTGCACAGTTGCTGCCTTCTGTTTTTGTTCATAGCATTTTCTGTAAAAATTAATTTCATTTTGTTGATACTTTCATACATGTTTGACAAATTATCATGCTCTTTCAGAGTTTGGTTCCAAATCCATAATTTGTTTAAAAGTCATAAAGGTCCCTAGCATTTTCTCCAGACTCCTTACATGAAATTTCGTTAGTTGCATATTCTTCTCTTTCAGATGCAGCTTCTTTTTCAAAATAGGACAACTCCATGAGCTCAATACAAGTGAGTAGCTGTAAATGCAAATCCAAACATTCTTTGGTGTTTTAAGAATCAATTACTCCAAAGCTGAGATTCTTTCCAATCACGCTTATTTCTTCAATAATAGTGACCTTCAAAGTCACTGAACTTACTTCTGCTCTTGAGATGAGATTTTTTTCATGCAGTCCTGATCCATCAGATGAAACAGATGAAATATTCAGAAGTAAGAAAGCAATATGCACATTTTTGCATAGCTCATTCAATAATGTAGGATTATTGGATGAGCTATGCAAATTTAGAAGCTATTCAATATTTAGAATTTTCCACTTTTGGAGGAAAGTAGCTTTTAAACCAGTTTTCAAATAACACTACTGTGACCCAAGCCTTTTTATGATCTTCCAAATTACCAGAAGTGATAGTTGTAATTTTTTAAAGCTCTAGATTTTGTGTGTGATAAATCAGAAAGGGCTTCAATTTAAAAATCACTTTTCATGTTTCCTCCTGATAAACATATCAATCTGTCTTTTGAGACTTCAAAACCCCATTGTAAGCTCTTGTTAATTACCAGAAAAGTTCTGAAAGGTATTTTTTCTCATAAATACTGATTTCACCAGCATTAAAAATTGGACATTCAACCAAAGTTATAGTCCTTTCTCATTCTTTTCAAGACTGCAGTCATGATTTAGTGTCCACACTTACAACTTTCCACGTCAATTTTAAATTTAATTTTCCGTATTGTGCATCCCTACTTGGGCTTAAAGTTTCTGGAACCACTCCTTTGCCAGCTAAAGATGTCATATTGTTCTTGAATTTTGCTTTGAGGAAAAAAGTAGGTTGCATGCTTTAATCATTTAATTGTTTGTGTTGATCAAAGTTCATTCTGATAGTTTCACAAAACCTTTCACTCTTTCTCTAGCCATTTCTTTAATCCATTAGATATGAGAACTCTCCTAAATAGTTCTCCTATCTGATGGATTAAAGAAACAGCTAGAGAAAGAATGAAAGGTTTTGTGAAACTTTCTTAAAGAAGTTCTAGCTTTCTGTGCATGCAGTTCATTCTGATTTCAATCTTCAAGTCACATAATAAGAAAATTTTCATTTCCACCAAAACCAGATTTGTTTCTAGTGCATTGTATACTAAAATAAGTTGATGCCATCTCACCTTGCTTCTTGTATTCCTTTGATTTCAATGTTAGTTACACAGTCAATTTGTTGAAGTCTAGAACCCTTTCAATACTGGCTTTGTTTTCACTATTGTTGAATTGTTCAATAATGTCCTGTTTTATCACTTTACATTTCTTCTTATCAGAACTAATGTTATTAAATTTTAGAGGAAACTAGGTTCACTTTTTCCTACTATCTAAGAGTGAGCTGGAATGAGGAAAAGGAACTGGTTCAGCACTGTCAGCTCAAAGCTCTGTTGAGCTGGTAATGTTGAACTTCCCATGAAAAAGACCTGGAGCCATATTACTTATTTCTTGTCTCTTCTTTCAGAGATGAATAATAACAACATGAGAGAGAAAACTTCTCTTCCGGAGACAAATGCAATTCTGGTAACTCGCAACAATCTCATCTTTGCTGTTGACATCAGAATTCTATTAGATTAATTATACACGTTTGGGTTATCTGAGCATTCAACACAGTACAGAATTCCAACCAACAAAATTGTAAAATTTTCAAGAAGGCAGAAGAGTACAAAATTATAGTGCACATGTTGAAGGAAGTACAGGATTCTAATAAAGTATGTGATTTTAACAAAAGCTTGTTTTTATTTTGTTTTAAATAGTTTTTACAGATTCTAATGTCAAAATTTTTTGAGTAATTTTGTCTTCTCAAAACATGGAGATTTTAACAACTGAGTTAAAATAATTAATTATTTTCTGAATTAAATCAGAGAAAATTAGATGTCAATATTTCAAAAAATACTTTGAGATAAATGGCTGGAAGTAACAGAGGATTAACAGCATATCCATGGTTCAATAACTGATGTAGAATCATTAATAAAAACATTGAGTCAGTGAAATTCCTGAGTGAGATGTAAAGTAGGCACTTTAAAAAAAGATCTTTATGTTGAAACACTGTTTTCTGAGTTAAAGAATGTTCTCTAATACAATAGTATTAGAGAACATTCTTTATCTCAGAACAGCATGAGGAGAATCCAGTCATCTATATTGGATATGACAAAATAGTTTGTTTAGCCAATCATCCATCAGCTTATGATGTAAACACCGTCTCTCAGAAGACAAGAGACTATGACTGGAATATGGACGCTGCATTAACTGAACCACATATACTGAGGATTACTTACATATATATTCTTATATATACAACATAATAAATTATTGAATTTAGTGTATCATACCTTCTCATTAAATATATGCTACAAGCACATTAATAAAAAAAACCATTTCTTACTTTCTAAACAAATGAACAATTTGTCATTATAACAAACATTAAAATTATTATAAAATTATCTGTAATTAATAAATTTTCATTTTCTTTCTAACAACTATATTTTTCAAAATATAAAAAAATACTACAAAAATTTGCACCATTTGAACATTACACAATAATGTCAATTTTAAAAATAAAAAATACAGAAAATTTCAATCTCACTATCCCATTTACAAATATATATCATCAAATACAAAAAATTTATACGTTCATAATTAATTTATCACTTTATACTTGTATATATATATAATTTTTTTAACACTCAAAAATAAACATATCAATACACATTGATTCTTTATAACAAAACACACATTCAACAAATAAAACACAGCATGATATCACTGATAAAACATAGTCACATTAATTTCATTTACCATGCAACAATATGCAAAATACTAACAGGCATGAACAAACAATTTAAATTAATAATTTCAAAAATTGCAGTATGTTAGGAAAAAGCAATTTTATTTCATTTATCATCAATACAAGTTTTATTGAATGCTTGTTCTTTGATATATTCATTTAAAATTTAAAAGAAAAAATGCTAAATTTCAAGATTATCCTGTAAATTATAAACTAAAATACATCAAAATATATTAAAATGTAATTATTTTATTCATTAATACATAAATTTATAAAAAAAAATTAAATTTTATAATCCTTATTGATCATAACTTAAACAATTTTCTGTATAAAATCTTTGTGAGAAAAATATTAATACATATTACATTTAATATGTATTAATTTTTATGAAGCTTGCTTTATGGGAAAAAAAGTACTAAATTATATATATATATAACACAAATAATTTCAGTATTATAATTTTCTTATAATATTGAATTATTATAAATTATCGTAGAAAAAAATAGTTTTTTGTTGAATTTTTTTTAATATAAATTAGATTATTTTTGTGTAAGTTGAATATATTTCTCAAAAAATAAATAAATAATCTAAGCAATAACATTATAGAAACTGATAAATGGATTTCATAACACTTTTCAAAATGCAAAATAATCAGAAATTATTTTTGATTACTTTTTGTTTGCAGTTTTTTTTTTAATAGATAAAAACAAAATGTATACTATAATTATTATTTCAATCATTCAAAAAATGCCATTTGATAGTATAAAGTTCAGTTACTTAATAAAAAGCACAGAAAATGTTTAGAAATGATTTGTAATACTTCCTCAAATATGGATTAAGTCAGAATTTATCCTACATTTTTTGAGATTCTACGATCAAATCATTCTGAATCATCTTGTCTAACCTAAATCAGACTATTTTATCTATTCATTACAGATAATATACAATTTTCAGAAACAGCAGTAGAAACAATCTGATCATCAATCTAAATAATAAATACGGGAATAATATTTGTAAATTAGAATGCAATTGTTAAGATATAAATATTTTAGTTAAACTGTTTGAACACGTGTCATCAAATGTATTGGATCAATCCAATTCTAATTATTTAATATAATCTATTCCTAACCATAAAGTTTTTGTTATAAGAAATTCTGCAGGTAATTGAATTTTAATAAATCCATAATTAATAATTAGTTTTGAATTAACTTAAATTCTGTAATTAAAAATTAATATTTAAATGCATTTATTAATCAAGAAGAATTGTAAATATATGCTGAAGAAAACAGAAAATTAGCAATCAGTTTTTCATTAATTTTTCTTTTAATTTTCTATGGAAAAAATGCATTAATTCGAAGAAGAATTAGAACTTGTTTTTAATTTTTAAATTAATTAAAACCAAACACAAGTTCTTAATTTTATTTTTAATTTATTTATAGTAGAATTTAAATGTATTTCTTATAACAATGTATTATAAATGTAAAATTTTAGAATTTGTTATCAAGTTAATATTATTTTAAAGATAATGATTAGAATTAATGCATGATAGCAAGAAAAGAAAAAGAAAACAATAAGCTTTTTAAACCTTAATATTCATTTTGTAACCTTTTCAAATTTATTATTACACTAAACATAATATACTTATTGGAAGATTCAGAAACACACTAAGTTATAATGGGCTGATATAAAAACTATTACAAAAATAGATTTTCTTAACTTTTAAATACAGTGGACTCTAGTTAGTAACAACCCTGTAGTGTCAAAATAGTGTCAATACATCAAAACCTGGTTATACTAATTGATAGTGTCAACTATCAATTAGTATAACTAGGTTTTGATGTATTGGCATGCCAGAAGTAGTTAGTGTAATGGGTTCCTTGTGTTTTGAGCTATTAGCTGTCTCTAGTAAACTGGAAAATCGTGATTTAGTATTGTTTTAATAAATAGTTCTGGATTTTTTTTTTACTTTTAAATTTTACCCTGTTTTTGAAAGTCTTCAAAATTTCACCTAGGCTAATTTTGGGGGGGACTATATCTTACAAAAAGTTAGTTATCTGTAGATTATTGGTTCCTTTGACTTTTTTACTCCTATTGGCATGGTCTATGGCTCTGATAAGGTCCCATTCAGAGCCAATATTCTTTTGAATATGAAACAAAACATAATTGAACACTCTAATGCTTTTCACTTACTCAACTGGCTGCAAAGTGTAAAAATCATAAAAAATTTATTTGAAAATAGAAGTTGCAGTCTTACAATGAAATATACAGCTTAATATTATCATATATATGCAAAATAACTTCATTTTTAAGTGAAAACTTCGTAATATATATAAAGATTATATTGGTTAATGTCAACCTTTACAGGTGATTCCACAGAGATTGACACTAATGAGAATCTACTGTATTTAGATGCATTATAATTTTATCCGTATGAAATATTGCATAAATAAAAATATTAATTAGTAGAATAAAATTTAAGAATAAAAAAAATACAATTTACAATGAATGTTTTATGATTAAATATATGTAGGAAAAGGTTAATTATTTTTATCCCAAAATATAAAACTGGATAATTTTTTAAAAAGCAAAATAAATAATTATTACTTCTAAAAAATATTATTATTTTATCATCATAATACAAAATAGATATTTTTTTAAATCTGCTTGTTATTCAGATCCATGCAAAATATTTGTTTCTCCAAAAATTTTTTTATTAGTAATTAGTAAAAAGTTTTAAAACTTACTTATTGCCATTATTTTCAACCGATTGAAAACCACATTTTTCTCCAACAGATGGAGATGAACATGTTACTGGAATATCTGATGTAGAAGAAACTAAATTAAATAAAAGAAAACCGTCATTAAAAATAATTTATATCATAGAACAAATTACAATTTCTTAAAGATTTATATTAAAATTTATTTAAACATTTATCTTAAGATAAACTGAATCATATTTAAATAGTAAAACGCTACATGTAAGACAGAGAACTTTATTTTGAAAAAGAAAGAAAAGAAAAAAGTAGATGCTAAGCACATTCCAATTAATAATATGTTTTAAATTTGTTTCATGTTAGTTTGGAATATTATAATTAATTATAGTTTTAAATATTAAATATTTCCCACTTTAAAGTGAACTTTGAACGAACATTATTCAATTTTTAAGCTCTTTTTGAATTAATTTGAAATCAGCTTAGAATGGTACAGTTCTCTGCATATTTTTAAAAATTGAAATGATAAATTCCACTTGAACTCTCTGTTGAATGATGTTAATACCCTTGAAGATGAATTATAAAGCCAAGAATAATAAGATTTAAGTGGGAAAGCTGAGAACTATATAAGGTTAAGGAAATTAGAAAAATAGATTTGAAAAATAGTAAAATTAAAAATTCCAGCATTTCTAGTTGTTCTTTGTTTTTTACTTCAATGTTTCATAAAGATTTCAAAATATAATTAGAAGTGTTGTATGTAAAATAAAATAAAAAAAACTTGCCTGTATCATCACTTTCTTGTTTGATAGGCCCAGTATTTATATTTTCTTGAGCAGATGGATTAACCTTAGTGCGCACCATTCCCTTTTTATAAAATCCTAATCTTCCTTTCTTTTCTGAAAATATATATAAAAATATTTATAATTAGAATGATGACATAAAACATCCAATAACGAGTTGCATAACATTTCCTGCTGTTATAATGTTTTATTTAAAAAGTAACTTTTATATTATTTATCATAATAAATAAAACTGTTTGTGGCACTATCTGTTATGATATTTTGGTATAAAAAATTGTAAATGCTGATAACATGCATTTGACTTATATCTCATTGGTTGAAAAAAGTCAGGCATCAGAAACTATTAAAAACTATTTCTGATAAGGTATATCAACAACGTTTTATTTATACCTAATACAGGTATGTACTGTACTTACTATTGTATTAATAAAATACCAATTAAACCTATCACTGTTTACTGTGTAAGAAATTCTGTCTCACTAAACCCGTCTATCTCAAATTTTTTCTTGTCCTTGTGAGATTCAAGATAGGCTGGTTCAACTGTATATGTATATATTACTAGATAAAACAACACAATTATTAAATTAGTATAGAACTAGTTTAATTAAGTTTATTATTAATTAACTCCAAATGATCTGCTGAATTATTGGGCTATTTTTGAGTATGTTTATGATTAGTTACTAATTAATTTGCCTAGTAGGTGAATATGCTACCATTGCATATTAATTTAAAAATTTCTGGAAGAAAAGAATCGGGCTGCAACGGGACTTGAACCTGCAACTTCTGCTTACCATGCAGACGCATTGCTAATTAATTATCCAGATTTCCAACTGGGTAGTGGCATATTCACCCACTTCTAGTTAAATTAATTAGTAACTAATCATTAATGTCGCCCAAAATAGCCCGAATAGCTCATTTGGAGTTAGTTAGTTAAATTGAAATATGAATCGTTGTTCATTATTAATACATAAAAATTAAGTTATTTCATAAATAAATATGAAAGTTTTACATACTCTTCCTTGGACCTTTATATATTTGATGTTTCTTTTTTCTTTTGACACTAAATTCTACACCAACTAAAAACATAAAGAAATAATATATATATATATATATATATATATAAATTACACATACATATATATATTTAAAATAATTTTTAAAGTTTTAGAAACATTCATTACATTATATATTTAAAAATTTATTTCTAATAAAAATAAACAAATAAATCATTATAAATATCTATGGCAAATTTTAATTATATCTTGAATTTTTTAAAATTATGTTTATGATTAAAAACAATTATTAATTGTGACTACTAAAGTTTCTAATAATAAAGAATTTATAAGTCTGGTTTACAAGTTAGTTGATATTATTTTAGCTATTTAAATAAATACCTGAACTAATTACAGCTTATGTAAGAAGATCTTACAACACTGTTGATGTACTTATGAGAGTAAAATCAAATGTTAACTTTCTAACGTATTGGTTGCCAAGATAACTTCATTGCAGTCTCATCTTTTCATTATAGATTATGATGCATTCAATTGAAGTCTCCAACATAAATATACCTTGAAAAATTTCTTTAACATAAATTGGTTATATTTATGGTTAAAGAAACTGTTTCTGTTGTTATTTTATCACAAGAGGAAACATATTTAGTTATAGTCTTTCCATCAACATAGTTATACTGAATGATCTATACAACATGACAGTTCAATATAAAGACAATGTAACTTTGAACACTATTAATACTAATAAGTCCACTATATACGACTAGATTGCCGATAGAATAATTCCTAACAAAGTTATAATATTTAACAATGTAACAAACAAATCCTGATCATATCAGAACAAAATTGACATTATTTTTTTGTATATACCAGTACTCAATGTATGATACAAGTCCTCATTTAACATTATCAATAAGTTCTTGGAAACTGTGACATTAAGCAAAACAATGTATAATGAAACCAATTTTACCATATGCTAAATGATATAAAAAAGATATTATTTGGTTATTATTATTCTAAATGGATCATGTTTGTAACTTCCGGCACTTATTTCTCACCTCATAGAATTGATTTTACTGTTTATAAAGAAAATTCAACACAATAACTATAAATGATTAGAAATGTATTTGTATCTTTCCTCAATAATGTTAAGTACTTACTGTATTTTACTTTTTGAAAATTTAGAATGGCATTGTTCTTTCCTTTACTTCTTCATTTCATGATAGAAATAACAAATCCAACATCACTCATAATCATTATAAGCTTTAAAAAAATCATCTGCCTTACAATTGCAAAAGTTTCTAACATTTATTTGTGCATTTTTTCTTCATATTATTTAAATGTTTATTATGGATATTTTGTTGAACTGTTTGAACTAATATTCACTGCAATAATTTTTTTTTTATAATGTATCTGATATCTGAAGTTGCCTGCTGCATCAATTTTTGAGTATGCAAATTGTGTCATTGTCAATATAAAAAAGAAAAAACAGGGTTTGTAGCAAAGATATATTAGTAACTAATGCAAAAATATATCAATAAAATATAACAAAATAAAGAACAAGTTTTAAAGCAGAAAGAACAGCAAAACCTTTTTTTGAATATGGTTTTATCATGTAAGATTTTGTTACAAATATCATTATATGCTTCTGATATTTTCTCATTTGCTAGTAAGAAATTAATATTACAAGCATATTATTTGCATTCAAAAACAAATAGATTAAGCACAGTTGTTATAATCTGTGTTACTATGTTTTACTACTCTTCCTTACATATTTTAGTTTAAATAGCAATAGAATAATAATAGTATAAGCAGGGGTGGGCAAATACTTTAAAGCGCGGGCCAAAATGAAATTTTCAAAATGTCTCCCGGGCCGGAGGACTATACCGCGTATGCTTTGCACAAGCGGATGTTTTGGATGGAGTTTTTTCCCTGCCCAATTTTTTTTTTTTTTTTGACAAAAACACTAAGTATCATTTCAATTTGAATAAAATATGTCACGTAATTTTTAAAGAAATATTATTATAAATAAATGGCTATTAGATAAACCAGTCAATGAAAGATTTTATTTTGTTACTTATTTATGTCTTAACGATACAAATTATTTTATATTGACACATAGTTATTACAATTTAACATTTATATTGCATTTCGTAAATATAATAGTAAATAGAATTCAAAAAAGAAAAGAAAAACATCAAACGTTAAAATAAATATTTAAAGTTAATGCGAAACGTGAAATCTCGAATGTTCATCTGACATTATTTCTTCAAAATTGGGTTCCAAATCACTTGTAGCAATCCTTAATACCGAGTGTAGATTTTCGTCAGTAATTTGTGATCGATATTTATTTTTCGTGGAAACCATTAAAGAAAAAGTTCTTTCACAAATATATGTCGAACCAAATAAAACAAAGTATTTTTGAACATAGTTCAAAAAATGTTTGAAATGTTCGTTATTCAAAGCGCCATAGAAAGCACTCAATTCGTTTGAGTGAAAATTTTCTTTTAGTAAATTATTTGATTGTAAGTCAATTAGTTCTAGTTGAATTTCAACAGGAGCTTCTTGCACATCGAAATTGAAAGGTTGGCTAATTAATGATAAAGGTTTTTCAATAGCTTTGAAATTTTGAAATCTTCTTTGGAATTCAGAATGCAGGTCTTGTGTTATTGCACTATATTTAAAAAAATCTGTATTTTTCAATGATTCTCGCCGTGCTTGCAATGAGGGGAAATGATTTAATAATTTATTATTAAAGTTTTCAGCAAATAAATTGAGTTTTGTCATAAATGCTTTGACGTTTGAGTGCATATTGAAAGCGAATTGGTTTTTCCCTTGTAGATTTATATTTAGTTCATTCAAATATTTTACGATATCTACTGAAAACGAGAAATCGTTTAGCCAAGCCTTATTTTGCAATTCAGGAAAATCATGTAGTTTTTCTTTTATCGACAAGAAGGATACTATTTCATCAAGCAAATATTGAAATCTGTCCAAAACTTTACCAATGCTAAGCCATCTCACTTCAGTGTAATAAGGAATTTCGTAGAAGTCACTTTCAATTTCTTTCAAAAATTCAACAAACTGTCGATGATTTACGGCACGTCCTCGGATAAAATTCACAACTTTGGTCACAACAGTAACGACGTGATTCAATTTCAAAACTTTTCTGCATAGCACTTCTTGATGAATAATGCAGTGCAAAAATAATATATCGTGTTCTGGTTGTAACTCTTTTACTTTGTCGCGAATTCGTTTAAGTAAGCCTACATTTTTCCCTGTTAAACTAGGACAACCATCCGTAGTGACGCTTACTATTTTATTCCAAGTTAAACTTACTTTAACTAAACACTCTTCAACAGCGAGAAAGAAGTCTTCACCAGTAGTTGTATCTTTCATTGGATGCACACTAAGAAGTTCCTCGCTAATTTCACATTTCTTGTTAATGCCGCGAATAAATATTAATAATTGACTTGTATCAGTAATATCGCAGGACTCATCTAAAGCCAGAGAACAATAGGTAAAATCAGCAATTTTTGTTCTTAGCTGGTCAAGTAAGTTTCCTGAAATATTTTCAATCCGTCGTACTATTGTTCTTCTCGAAAGGCTTACATTTTCAAAAATATGTTTCTTTTCAGGACAACATATCTCCGACACTTGTACCATGCATTGTTTAACAAATTCTGCTTCAGAAAACGGCTTACAGAACTTAGCAATTTTGTGTGCGACAACATAACTTGCTTTTGTGGTAGATTTCTCTATATTACTTTGTTTGGTAAAAATATTTTGTTTCTTATTCAAGTTTTTTGCTAAGTTTTCTGCTACAGTTTGAAGTTCTTTTAAAGAAAGTGATGCATATTTTGGATGTTTTGTTGTAAAGTGCCTGTTTAAATTGTATTCTTTGAAAACAGCAATTGTTTCCTGACAAACTAAACAAATTGCTTTCTTATTAATGTTTGTAAAAAGATATTTTACCGTCCAAGCTTCATTGAAGTTTCTGCATTCCAAATCAACTTTTCTTTTTTTAGATTGACTCATTTTACAAAGGTCTACAAATAAATAATTTAATTAATACAATAAAATAAAACCAATGTTTTAAAATTTTACTTACAAAAAGTCCACTTTTTCAATTTTATATTTGCAAACTAATATTAGACTCGAACAAAAAAGAGTATGCGATCAGTGCTAACTCAAAATTAACAATACGCGTGGTGCCACCTGTCGTCCCTCGAAAAGTGAGAGGAGTGCAGCATATGCCGTCCACACATGCATTTCGAACCTAGCGCGATCTCCTTTGTGTTCGACGATTTTATTACGCCTATTATATATACAGTACGCACACTAATAATGTTGATGTCAACAAAATCTCATAAAAGAGTTTAAAAAAATTTGCGTGCGGAATTTTTCAACGGGCCGGATAAAATTAGCACAAGTTGTTATAATCTGTGTTACTATGTTTTACTACTCTTCCTTACATATTTTAGTTTAAATAGCAATAGAATAATATATAGTAATAATATATATGTATGGACAAAGTGATTAATCGGGCATTATTCATAATGCCTGGTCATTATGAATAATGATCAAAAAGGGCACGCAGTGTGATAAATATTAATTAATTTATCAAATTGACTGCTCATTATGAATACTGCCATCACCTAGTTGGGCAAAGTGATAATACATTGAGGAGTGATCATCCGACATATGCTAGCCAATCGGCACTCTGGGTTGCCGATTGTATCGCGTTGAGTACTGAATCTGAGTTGCGTATTGCATTTAGTACTGAATTTTAAATTGTGAGACATTTTAATTTTGATTAAAAAAATCTCCAGAAATATTTATTTTTTGTGAATTATTTCAAAGTATTTTTAAAAAAATCCATCAAGAGCATAAACAATTACAACCACCATGGTGCACATAGGTAAAATTTTACCATTTAATTAATATAGTTAATAGTACTTAGTTTAAAAAGAATTCACATGTTAAACTTTAATTACAACCATACCATGGTGACTACATAGGTAAAATTTTACCATTTAATTATGTACACCATGGTAGCTGTAATTGTTTGTGCTCTCGATGGATTCTTCCCAGAGGGGAGCCGCTAGCAGGCAGCTGATTACAATTTGCAAGCAAGGATTGTATTTATTGATTTCAAACAATTTGATTATGTGTAGGTATGGCAATATACTACACTAAAGGCCCATTCTTGCACCAATTTGCTATTGTTTTATGCACAACAAATGTTTAAGTTATTTTTACCACTAGAAATGAATGGCATTGCAATCCATTCATTAGCAGTTTGAGAATTAATACACATGCACATACAAAATCTTCACATTTGTTAGTAGAATAATTAATAAACTGGCTAGATAGTTACAGAAATACAGTAGAGCATTGATTATCCGACCCCCGATTAACCGACCTCATTCTAGTCGGCAAATTCAAATGTGCGCTAGTGATGTGGTGCTACAATATTTGGCTATGTTTTGGCTACTTTCATATTATTTTTGTTAAATTTTTGCGTGTTTTAGCTGGTAACACTGGCTTGACCATGAAAGGGAGGCCAGTATTTAAACCAGGCTTAATTTTTTATTTTGACTTTATTTTTGTATTTATTTTGTGGAAAATAAAGAAATAATTTTTAATGATACAATAGTGACCATTATTATTTTAAAAAAAATTTTGTTAGGCTTAACATCGATGAAAATTCAACGCGAAGTAGGTTAATAGCGATATACTAATATACTAATTACATGGGATATACTAATATACTAACAATGTATTTTTTCATACTTTTTGGTTATCCGTTTTTTTTTCAGTTATCCGACCAACCCCAGTCCCCAATTGAGTCGGATAATCGATGCTCTACTGTAATTAAACTTCTATTAATGATATACAGAAAAATCTTTGTGACTCTAATATTCCCCTGTAAAACTGCATACATTTTAATATATAAGTGGCCAAAATAGGAGTGTACTAAAGTGTTATCTATCCCCTTTTACATGGCAAACAGAACAGGAAAACCCCACATTCCTAAATTCAACATATTGTTTAAAGCATTTTAAATGGAACTGAGCTTTGTTGCTATTGGCATTATTCAAAAACAAAGCAGCCGTCATCTGATGGTCACTTGGGAACCTTATACTATTTTTGTGTCTAAACCATGTATCAACATAGCATTGACAGAAACCAAATTGAAATATTGTCAATATTACTCAGTTTTTAGTTGTAGTAATTATAGAAATGAAATTATTACACGCATAGGTTTCAAGCAGATGTAAATTTTTAAAAAGTGGAGATCATTATTAAAAGTAGGGAAAATAACACCAGGGATGATAGTGTTTCAAGAAGTAAATTTTTACCCATGTAAACATCATAAAAATTTATTTTTAATAGTTATATTTATTTATTTTCTTGTTAACTCATCAATATACACAGAAGAAACACTTGAAGCCTAACAAAATTCCTAGCTGAAAGAGTTTGCTCAGAAGCATGGACATAAAAATGAATGCAATGAAAAGATGAAATAAAGTATTATTAATTATAAATTATTAATACCTTATTAAACAGATAGCATAAATTTCTGCAATTTATTACTGTAAAATAATTAGCAAATTATCTATGACTTATTTAATAAAGCAAAAATGTGTGTCTATAAATAGACATAAGTCTGTTTACATTTTCTGGCCAGCATTGCCATTATGTTTTGTTGTCCA
Organism: Centruroides vittatus; assembly: GCF_030686945.1. NCBI lineage: Eukaryota > Metazoa > Arthropoda > Arachnida > Scorpiones > Buthidae > Centruroides > Centruroides vittatus. Next base: position 207,400 of record NW_027120941.1, on the reverse strand, counting down.
TTCATTCAAACGCATCTTTAGACAATTTTACTAAAATTTTTTGAAGATCAATATGTAATTTGCTTGTTTGTAAACACTGTCTAATAGTTGTACTTTCATTTCCGTTTTCTGCTGTTATTCCACACAGTATTTGTGATCACGATTAAAATCCACTTCATCTTCTTTAAAGGGTCTCAAATTACTTCAAAAGCTACTATATCACTTATTTCTATTTTTAATTTCATTCAACAGTAAAAAAAATTTGAGACCCATTGTAAACAATCAAGTACTCAAATATCTAAACATATACTATCCATGTGCAAAACCACTTTTATAAAGCTAAGTGTTTTCATCTATATGGCTTTTCAATTGCCAATAATTTTGGAAGTTTGATGAAATCCCTCTGATGGATGGCATTCGAGTAAAATAAATCTTTGTTTACACCCGACAAATTAAATTCATCTTCAGAATTTAGTAAAAAGAAGTACAATTATAGATTTGTTTAATAATTTTACACAAAATCTGACTATTTTGTAAAAGTATAATCATGTAAATCAGCAATGATCAGTCAACATCATTGAAAGTACTGCTTGTAACACTTGATGAAAAAAAATCAATGGGCCTTGTGTGAACAAAGGTCCATTGATTTTTTGATTGAACATGATGCCTGATGTCATGCTCAGCAAAAAGGGCCAGCACATAGTGTTCTCAAGATACCACTACACCCATCCATGCCCATTATTTCTCCAAACAGAAGCAGGATTCATAAAAAAAACAATACCTGATGAAATTCGGTGGTCCAGTTGTGATGACAATGACACCATGCAGCTCTATGTTAAGCAGTCAATGGCATCCTGGTTGCCGTGCATGCAGCCCAACTTCAGGCAACCTGTTGTGAAAGGTTTGGGTGAACACAGATGCACCTGTTGACTGTGACAGGAGGCTTCAGATGTCATTTGCTGTAGCAAACAGGTCCCAACGAGCCATTCAGCAAATGACAGAGCAAACAGGCTGGTACATGTGCTAGCATGATCCACTCCCTCTTCAGTGTGTTTGCATGCAGATGTGCCTACATCCATTGTCACATATATTGCTGGATGGTACTCATGTCGTGCCTAAAGCCATGGTTACACCTTGTGATTTCCAGCCGTGCAGGCAACTGCAACTGCAACAAGCATAAACTGTATGCTTCTTGTCATGGTCATATTGTTTGTTGGCATTGCAACTCAGAAACATGTGACCTTATAATAAACCAACATCCACTTTGTCTGCTATAATTTTTTCTTTAATGCAAATGAACATCATTGGCAAATGGTGGTACTTTCTACTTAGTTCTTTAGCTATATTAAAAATAATATTGTCATTACTAAACTAAAAACAATTTACATTTTATATCCAGAAATCTAAAAATGATACTTGCAATGGTGAGACTTTTGCTTATCTCACACCATGCCTTTTTTTTCTATTTTCTTTGATAAAATAAAGAATTAAAACTCCACAGGCACTTATGAGTCCGAATAAGCTCGATCAACCTCAATTCTAATGCTGTACTAATCAGTATGCTCACTTTCTGCCATGATGATAACTACTTTCAAAGTTCCCATGCATAGCACAAAGGCGTTTGCTGGTTGGATATGCATTTGCAATCTGCACAAGTAGAACAAACTTTTTGTTTCTAGTTTCTACTTGCAGTTGCAGTCATGCCAGTTTTTGAAGGGAGTTTAGTTGTTAATGAGAACAGCTGTCACGATTGCAGTTGCCTGCATGGCTGGAAATCACAAGGTGTGATCACGGCTTAACATGCGCGGCAACTGTATAACTGACAAACCAAGGTTGTGCAGCTCCAGGATATGATCTCATTTCCCAGCCAATAACTAGTGGTATTCAGCTCACTATCATTTCCAAGGCATTTTCTATGCTTTTTTGAAAGTTTGGCTGCTGCAAACTATTGCTGATCACATTTAGTCCAAGCCAGCTGTTGGTCTTTATAGCCCAAAACTGGGTACCACATGACCCAATATATATGCAAACTTAATCATTTGCATGTCTCTGTCATCTCTACCGGTACTGCAATTTGCATGTAGTTACATGCATTTCTTCATGATGTTGTAATTTCAGTTTTGAGGAGTGTAATATTCTTATTCTCCTTACTCAAACTGTTCTGTAATCATATTTTTTCATGTATGAAAATATAAATATATTTTTTCCCTTAAAAATTTAAGAGGAAAATAAAATGGAGACATTTTTATAGTTTGTTAATTTAATAGAAATTTTTAAGATTTTCCCTCCTTCTTAAAATTAAAAGTGAAAATTTGTAAGTAAAACTAATGAAAGAAAAAGCTATATATATATATATATATATAATATATATATACTGTACATATTGATTTGTATATGTTACAATCAGCCAACTGGTCAACTTATGTAAACCTCAACTAAATTTGTGATATACCTTCATAAAAGATCAACATTATTTGGATCTGGAAAAGAGTGACAACACTCATTTTCTTAACTAAGTCTTATTTATTATCCCTGTAGAATAACATAAACCAAAACTATATGCAATATTACCAATAAATATAAGGAAAGTATTCTATATCAAAAGCTAATTATTCTTGATTGTGTTCGAATATATAATAGATCAAGCTCCATAGAATTGTCAGCATATCCTGATTTCTTGTTTCTTACCTGATTCCTTCCAAAAAGTTTTTTTCTTTTTTCAATGTTAAAGATTATTATTTGTAATTATCCAAAATGTAATAGATCACCAAAAATAAAAAAAAGCCTTATTTTTGAACCCCTTCTCCAGGTTTGTTCTTGATACCTTTTCCTATTCATAGTGATTCCACAGCCATTGACAGATTTTAAATTTGTTCTTTTCCAATAAAATTTTTGTATTTCTTCCCAAAAGGAGAGAGAAAGTGGTGAATATATATTTATCTCAAGAACATCTGTAGAGAATCCAGCCTGCATTCATGGATTCCCTCCCGCTGGCTTGTCGTACTGAATTAATGTAGTCAAAATATCTTAACAAAAAAAAAAAGAAATTTAATCACACTTGATTGTATACATTAGAAACTCAATCCCATGCAGTTAACAAGACTCTTCTTATCCTTTCTTGCCCATTTTCAAACTCTACCACTTCTCCTCTCTTCACTAACTCTACTGTCCTCTCACATCTATTCTGACTCTCCTCCTTCCATACTTGTCCCACTCGCCCATTTTTCCCGCTTTTTCTCACCTTTTTTATGACCCTTTATCTACCCTGTTTATTACTTTTATGACTGCATGTAAAGAGATTGTATATGGGCTGACAAGACTGAGGTAGGGAGAAAGAGTAAGTCCAATAGCATTACAACATCTCTCTTTTTTGGGCAGATGTTTCTGGTTAGTAAAATGATGAATGAATGATAAACTTTAACATTTTTCATTTTTCAAAAACTTGTAGAACTAAATGTTTATTACTACTCTGTTATATATTTTTTGTAAACATTTGTTATCTCACACATGGGATAAAATTGCTTTTTATTTCTCATAGCTGTTTTATATTTTCAAAATGTAAACTAAAATCTTCCATGTTACTAAAATATAACATGAAATGCTGTAAGTAATAATAGTAATAAATGTTGTTGTTCCTTTGTTTCTACGATAAGCAATAAAATAACAATAAATACCTAAGTCCTTTCTATGCAGAACATAGCTAGGTTTTCATATACAGAGGAGAAAACAAACATCAACCAAATTTGGTAAGCTTCTAACTAATAAAATTTTTCAAAATTTCCAGGGGTGCTGTGTTTTCGAGAAACTTCTCTCTCCCTAATTATAAAGTTTAATCAGCTGAAGTGGCAAGTTCTCTGTGTAAAGTCAGCCATACCATGTTACTCTGCCAAAACCAGTAAGTACTAAGTACTCTCTGCTCTCCTGACAGGCTGTTTACATAGCTAGTCACAAAAAAATTTCAGTTTCCTCACTGTTGTAACACAGTTCCTAAGAGTATGAAGTGACAAAAAGCAATGCAACATGACACAAGGCTCAACACGAAACACTTGTCAAATGGAAAAAATCCATATTTTAAATTATCCTAACAGTATCTTTGATTTTTGTCTTTTTAATTATATTTCTATGCCTTAGTCTTATTTTAAAATTATGAAGTATGGATAAATACAATTACTTTGATTATAAAAACTGAGAAAATACACACAGAAATCTGTCTTGTAGATGCTTGATGTGTTTATCTTCTCCCATTTGGAAAATGTTTTCAATCTATCTTTTACATATCTTGGTATTACCCAGAAATTCATAAAATAAAATATTTGTTTTCAGATTTGCAAATGTGAACAAAACAACATACCATTCTGATTTAAAATCAAGTCTTTCTATATAGATTAATGCTATGTTAACATCCAGATTAGTGTGTCTCTAGTGGTGGATTATGGAACTTGAATCATCACGCAAATACAACAAGCAAGAACAGGCCTTCGGTATAATAGACAGCCATGATGTAGGCAAAGAGGAGCTTTTAAAAAAAGGTTAACACTAGTGTTGACTGTATTCTGACCATTATAAAAGAAGTTTAGAAGATTTCAAGAAATTTTTTTTTTTGTATTTAGTTTTCAATTTTGTAGGTTTTTAACTACAGTGAATTTATTCAGAGTTATTATTTTTAATTTTTATTTCATATAATTTATCTTCTTTAAATCCAGTTGTTTTTTTTTTGTTTGCTTAATTTAAAGGCTTCTTGTTTTAAATTGTATCTATCTGGTTAAAGTGATTCCTAGTTTACTTTCTGCATAAAACAAAATCAGTGTCAAGTACAAATTATCTCTGTATGAATGTTAATTTGGTATTTAAAAAAGGATTAAATCTGTATCTTTCATTTTTAATTTATTGTTATTTCAAAACTTTCTGTTATTAATGTTCAGTGAAAATACAAATTTGACTATAATTGACTATTTATTTACAATATAATAAAAATATAAATTAAATAAATTATTACTATTCATATAAATCTTCTAAGTGATTAAATTATTTAATTGTTGCTTTAGATATTGCTGATTTATGTAATTAAATTATAATCAAAGTAATGCATTCCATTAAAGGCCATAGCTCAGATTACCAACATCAAGTCATATAAAAAAAGTATAGCAAATAAGATTTAGTTATAAATTGAATTTTGTAACACTAAATGATTACTGTATTATCCTACAAAATACATATGATATATTAAATTAAAAATTTGGTGTAGATGATAAAATATTTTCAAAAAAATTCTTATCATCTTATTAAAAAGGTAGGAAAATTTCCACAGAATTATATAATATATAACTATACTAGTAGCCCGGGACACCCCCTAGTGGGCGTTCTAGCAGCATTACAAATTCCTACGAGGCACGTTTGATGCACTTAATATATGAAAGTTTATTGCATTTAAGACGTTCCTCCCCAGTGTCATATTTCTTTGGTGGTGTCATGAACGGTTTCTTTCCTTTTATCAATCGTCTTGTAGAACCAGAGATACGACGATCTTTTTATTCTTTTTGCCAATAATAAATTCCTATTACAAATATACTGAATTATTTATATTGTTATTAGCCAAATGAATAATAATAATAATTTATATTGTTAATTTAAATGTTTGAAATATGACACACAATAGGGATGCCTCTAGTGCCTGTTTTTGGCATAATGTTACACGGACAGACAGGTGACGGAAGCACACACATTCAATGGGTTATATATATATATATATATATATATATATATATAATATTATGATTTATTTCTGGATTAGAAAGACTAATTATGCCCTCCTATGAACTCAGCAATGTATCATTGTAATTCATATAAAATTACAATGTGCAATATAAAATTGCTAAATTGTTTTCATTATTTATAATAATAAAGCAATAAATTTTGTTGCTAATTAAATAGAAGTACGTGTGAAAGCTATGAATTGGTATTAATACTTTCTACCTTGTGTTTTTGAGTTTCAAGATTTTAATAAGCCCTAGGATTGGGATTGTGGCAAATGTTACACATGACAATAATGGTTTAAATTCAAGATATGATTGAAAAAGTTCACGCAGGATGATCAAATGACATCTGATGACAGAACATTAATTAAATTTTTATAATAAACTTAATGTTTCTAAAATTTTTTCAGCCTGCAGCTAATGTAGGAAATACAGTAAACAGATGTGTTGCAATTTATAATAATTATATTATTAGTAAAACAGTTTTGGTTAAATTCATAAAATTATTTGTAGAGAGAGAAGATAAAAGAAATGCAGACTGTTACTTAGAGAAAGTCTCCAGATTAAACTTCAGATGCATTAGAATAAGCAGCAGCAGTGGCCTTTAAATTAATCTAATCTACAAAAATATGTACTTTGATTACGTGGAGGTTCTAGTCGATAACCAACATATTGACACCATCCAACAGGGAATAAATCGGGGCTTTCACAGTCACACCATTGGTCATAAGTTTCATCCCAACCATCAAAATGTATTCTTAGTAAACGACCTACAACTTTTGTAACTGCACCAACACATATTAGACGTGGTTCCATTAAATCAACAGCTTCTAAATACATTCCTTCTTTAAATCCATGATTTGGAATATCCTAAAAAAGTACCCATAATTTGTGAAAATTCATTGTAAATTATTATATAACATACATTTAAATAAAACTATGTATCAAATTTTAATAGATAAAAATTTACTATATAATTATTCTCTTTAATTGGGCTGCAATGTTCAAATTGCAAACCTACACATTTCCACTGTCCTCCATCTGTCCTTTATTAATCTCGAGAACAGTTAGACAGACAAAAATGAAGAACAGATTGGGAAAGCTTATGGACCGGAGGCTCCAATTAATTATGTATGAACCTCTGGTCTGGACCAGAAATCATGTGATTTCAATTCAAAAGTTTCTTGAGAACGGAGTTAGGTACACGAAAATAGAAATCCAGCATTGTGACTACATCACAATAAATAATTGCTCATAGAACTATATTATGTAAAATGTGTAAAAACAACTTAATTTCAAGATGTCAGTATTCAGTTAATTTTTATATATTATGTTTTAAAACACAGGATGATCCATTTGGGATATAAAATTAAATATATGTAGAAAAGTCTGTTAGAGATTACTAAATGTTACATACAGTGCATGTGTTGGAAGAATGTCAGTTTCTGTATGAAAGAAATTCAACAGTCAATGTGGTTGCAGTGCATAGTTTATACCAGATAGACACAAAATCACACTGTTGTAATGCATGCAGTCATTGCACATGTTATGGAAACATTTTCAAGTACTGACTTACAATCCTCTGACATATGCTGTATGGAATGTCATGTTCCACTGACAAATGTTACAGCAACTTCTTTGGACTCTAAACCAAGGTCTGACAAAGTTCTCCTCTCTGCTTGTCATGCACTCTTCATCCAGTGTGAGACAAAGTCAGACCCACTTGCAGGAACTTCTGGTATCATTTCAGAATGTCTCAATGTGATGGAACATGGTGACACTTATAAATTCACCAGAACTCTCTTTGGACACAGGTAACTTCTCCCATTTTGCATACCATACTAAACACTAAGCCTCTGCTATGGTGTGACCACCATTTTGTGTTCTCATGCATGTGCACCATCATGCAGACGAGTACTGAAATGAATATGCACCATCCCAAAACTGACAGCCTTCACACATGTACAGTGCATAATATTTACTAACTTCTAATTACATTACTTTATTTGCTATACACATTTTTAATTTTATGACATTCCAAATAAATCATCCTGTAAATATAAATATTTTACTCTTTATAAATTTTTCTTAAATGAACAGAAGAGGAAGTTGTTAGTAGAAATTAAATATAACATAAAATAAAACGAGCAATTATTTATTGTAACATCGTCACAATGCCGGGCTGCAATTTTTAATCATATTCTTAATTTATTAAATTTAAACTATATATTCTCAATCTCAAATTAGTAGTGACTTGCCCCTGTACATCATACTTTTCCTATTAGCAGGAGAATCATGCCAGTCATTTATTAATTAGGGGAAAGTTTTCAATTGAAATCACATGACTTCCTCTCTACACCAGATGTTCTTGTATAGGTAATCGAGGCCTCTTCCCCAACCTTCCTATATCTAGTCTTGGATTTCATCTATCTAACTCTGTTCTTGAGATTAAGGAAAGATAGACAGATGGATGACAGTGGAAATTTATAAGTCTACAGTTTTTCAAATTGCAGCCCAATGTTACAGAAAATTTTAAATGACACTAACAAAACATATGTATACTAGATTCCATAGGATGTTGTAAAATACTATAATAATTATTTTAATTGCTAATTTAAACTATTCAAAATAACGGTATATTTACTCAGTTCTAACATAATGAATATGTGATAAAATGTAAATAAAAATACAGTAGAACAGCATTTTAACAGATCACTCGAGCTGTCAAAAATCATCTGTTGTTCTGAGAATCCATTATATTTGTGACCGGGGGGTTGGCACCTCTTTGGTGTCACGTCAGGTCTGACACCACCGTGTCTCGGTTGACACGGAAACCGCGGCGATTCTATGATCGGTCGCGCGAGCGGTCGCGTTTTTAGGGCGTATGGATTCGGGATGGAGGACAGGAGAACACAGAGGCCATTTTAACAAAACATAACATATATTTAATTGGAACAGGATTCATGTACAGTACATTATCAAGGGTCTAGTGACGCGATTGAGAGAGAGAGCTTACAAACAAGTTCGCGTGGTGATAAATACCTTGGGAAAGGCGTTCGTAGATTCTAGCGACGTTGATTCCGGCGGCGTTTATAGTTCTAATGGCGTTGATTCTGGCGACGTTCGGAGGTTCTAATGGCGTTGATTCTGGCGGCGTTCGTAGGGTTAAATGGCATTGATATCCTTGGTTTGGCACAAAATTCAGGAGGTAGCACATGTAAAAGTACTTCTGCACCCACGGCTATCTGAGCGACAACTGCCCGAATTTTCGAAGTATTGTTTTCTTGTTTAATGCACTTTAGGGCGAAGGCGATGAGAACTACTTTTGGGAACTAAATAAAGGATACGTTCTCATGTAAACGGTTGATAGTTAGTTGTTAAGTTGTAGTAGTAATTGACAACAAGGCGACAACTATGACGTCATGGAAAATTTACGGTAGGTTCAAAATTCAGACACTTACATATTGCACACAACTGATTTCTTGCCCACCTAGGAAAATATCTATTATTTAACCCTGTACATAGAAGAAATTCTTAAACTTGAAATTGTTCAGTCTCTTGATATCTCTATTCTAAAGAAACATGTACATTACAAGATCCTATATTATGCTGTACGTGTGCATGACAAAGCTGATGCAAACTATATACAGTAAGAACAAAAACAGTCAAGTTACATGTGTTCATTAGCACTTAACTTGACTTTGCTTTTTAAAAAACACTTCCATTTTGGTTTGCTTTGATGCCACTTCTCTGCTTATTGAATACAACAACCTCTTGATATTAGCCATGTCATTTATAGCCTGTTCGTTTACGATGAAACTTGTCAGAAATATCTTTATGACTTGGAAAGACTCAATATCCTCACTAAATTTTAGCACTACACTTGGACAGACTTGCATCATAATGTTCATTAGGTGGCTCCTCCTCAATCGTATCAGCCTGCTGACTCTTCATACAATTCTTTAATTGTACTGTACTGTACATATCCCAGATGTTCATCTTCAAACTCTGTAAATTCCTGAAAACACCCAACTATTAACTAAACTTTGGAAAAATGTGAAGTTTACAATAGATGGTGCTAGTAAAAGATCTGTTACTTTGAGTTATGGATCCACTAAAAAGAGGTAAAATTACATTGATTTGATGGGACCTGGAGAAATAATTCATTATTCTGTGATTTGTTAAAATGAGATTCCACTGTACTATGAGAATTATACACCAATCTTACTGATATTTCAAAAATTTAAGATTAAAAATGGCAATGCTCATTCCCATTTATAATGCAAACCTTTCTTAACTTAAAAAAATTCTATTAAGAATCCTTTAAAATGTATCATACATGCACATAAAATTAAAAATACATATGATATATGAATATTATAAATAAATTAAATTTATATTTGTTTAAACTTAAGTTTATTTAAATTTTATTGGAAAAAATATAACTTTCAATTATTACTGACTGGTCAACACAATGCATCAGCATATTAAAGTTATATCACCAACTATAATCACTTACAATGGGTAGAGTTATCCCTATTGGAAATCTTAAAGTTTGGGGACAGAGAATGACGACACAATGTAAGCTATTCATAGAATTTTAGTTTACAGGTCAGATTGAATCTTTAATCACTTTAATATTAAAAATACAACAAAGTTTATATTTATACGTGGAGCATTCAAAAAGTTCTTGGAAACTGTAAATAAAAAGACTGCAAATTGAATTTAGCACTTCATTTTTCAACACATGTTCCATTTAAGTAAAAACATTTTTCCACGCATAATGGTGCCACTTTTCTAAGCTCTTCCAATAGAAATCGATGCTGTTTGATTCTAGCCACTGTACACAAAACATTTCACTTAATCTATTGCCAGCAAATCACTTTAATGTCTTTTTTTAATTTTATCTTGAGGAAAGGAGGAGTTCTTTTTTAAATTTGGGAATAAAAAAACTGTGATGGAATTAAATCTGAAGACAGTGGCATAGCGAACAAAACTGGCACCCAGGGCACGACACTTTATTGGCACCCCCTCCCCCCCAGAAACATATATAGTAATATAATATATAGAATTTATTCGTAATAAGAATATAATACAAATAATAATAGAATGTAGTACCTACCTTAAAATATCTATAATATATTATGAATAGTCACTACCTAAGTACACTTCTACAACATACTATATTGTTTTTTTGGGATAAATAGGGACACAGGCTCAGGTTAGGCTTTAAATTTGTGACAAAAAATTTAGTTAAAAAATCAAGACTAGGATTAAACAGAACACGCTCAGCAAATAATTAATTTATCACACTACATCTTTTTTATTGAAAAACTATCTCAGCAACACAAAAGGTGTAGTGTGATAAATCAAGACTAAAATTGGATTTGGAAATGTGTCTATGTCAGTGGAAAGTTTAGACATACTATCATCTAGAATTAGTTAAAAAGATAATATTTATTTTACATATTTATATAATTGTTTTAAAAACATACAGTTTTTAAACAATAAAAAAAGTTAATATATATATATATATATATATATATATATATAAGTAGATATTTATTATAATAGATACAGTGATTAATGAATATATTAATTAACCCATAATATAATATTATAATACATTAATACAAATAAGTACTACATATACATTTTTCTTGCCTTTGATGAAGCAAATTTATCAATTACTTCATCAAAGTCGATGGTTTCAAATTTTTCTCTTCCCACACTTAAAAATGCTAGATCACTCAGGCGATCTTGTCCCATCATTAATCGTAGATATGTGAAAATTAATTTTAATTTGCTGAACGAACGTTCACAAATAGCAATTGATACTGAATTAGTAAGGAGTATTTGAAGTGCGACTCTCAGGTTTGGAAAACCATCTTCTCCATATGAGATTATAAAGGTAAGAAGATCTAATGGAGTTTTAGGTTCAATTTCTTTTCTACTGCGGAGTAACATCTTGCAGTCACATATTTCGACATAGAGTTCTGTTTCATTAAAATCTGTATTATAAAATTCACCCAAATTTTTACAATATTTTTCAAGACTGTTATCATCATTATCCTTGTTTAATAAATTTTCAACATCCAGTAAAAATCCAAATTTGGAATTAAGATCACTTAGTCATGTAAATCGTGTACTTATTTCTTGCTGCAGACAATCAAGAATGCTTTTCATAACGCGAGAAATTTCACTTTTTGCAGAAAGGCCAACATTACTAGCCAATTCTCCGGCCGCCGAATTAATAATAGTTCAAGGTCGAAGGGCATATAATATAATAAAAGACTAAAGTGTATTGTTTGTTATCATTTTAAAATAACAAGCATGAGCTGTATGTGCATTTCGTTTAAAAAAATAAAAATATATCCCTATTTTAGAAAAATAAAGTGTTCAGAAAGAAAGAACGTTTTGTATATGGAGATATTTGATTGATTTACTGCAAATATTATTTATAACATATTTTATCAGACAAATCAAGAAACGAAATAATTAATTATGTTACAATGAATTATTAATTTAAAATATATTTCCCAGAAATTGATCAAAATAACAATTGAAATTTTCTGGAAAATCTTGTTTGTCTTGGAGCCCATTTGGCGCCCGAGAGTGGTGCCCGGGGCATGATAGACCCCCTTGCCATGCTACTGTCTGAAGATCTGAACTAAAATAAATCTCAACAAATTTACATTTGCGTCAATTAATTATAAATATAGCATTCTGTTTAAGAATAATAACCATTTTCTGGAAACTTCTTGAATGCTCCTTGTACAGTACATGCTTCTTAATATAAAATATGAATTTAATCAATTTTTGTAACTAAACCATTGCAAAATAGCAAAGTGCCAATTATTTTGCTAAAAATTTAGTTCAATGAAAGTTAATATTTTTAAGTTATAATAATCTAAAACAAACAACTCATTCATTTAAAGAAAAAATTGTAATATGCTAAGTTAATTAAATTCATAGCTTATACAACTTTTTTTGTTTAAATCTATTGATAGAAACTTTCATTTTAGCAATAACAATCACTTCTATAACTACTTCACTACTACTTCACATACCTTTTTAAACAAAGCAACAGGAGCAGCGACTGACTTAGTATTTTTGAGATATTCAAACCATTTGAATTCTCCTTTATGACCTACGAAATTTCAGTTATAAAACTTATTAGTGAAATTTAAAATTGTATGTCAAATTTTTTTCACTTATATTCCTGTTTTGCCAAATTTAATAAATATTTAATATTATTATCTTTAATTTATGAAACTTTGTTGTTCATAAGCTACATACCTTAATTTTACACTATATTTTAATTTTCTAAATTAATTTACCTCTTGGAGGAGTTAACTCAATATTATTTAATTCACAAAATCCAACAGGAAATATACAAGGTGACGAGGCATGATAACAAAACCAGTCAGAACCATTCGCTGCCATCATACCGTCAATACCAATCATGAGATAATTGTTTCTTAACACTTTAGTTACAGTTGCGACACAAACAGTTGATAAGTTCAGAGGATCTATTGCTTCTAATTTCATTCCTTCTTTAAATTTAAGCTCTGATAAGTTTTTGACCTAAAAATAGATTAAGTGATACCGAAAAAATGTTTATCTATTAAAATGGTTTATTACTTTACTAAATTTAATACTCACAGGAAGAAACATATCCCAAACTGCATCATCAGAATCAAATTTTTTAAGAAGAGTTTTTTGCAAAGATTTTTTTGCATACTCTGTAAAATTCATTTTATTAACACAAATTAACATAAGGACATATTAAAAAATATATCTACAATTAATAAAATTTTACACATAATAAACTTTATACTGAAATTTTGTACATCATTTACATTTTGTATTTTTCATTCTGAAATTAAATAATATAAATACCTGGAGTAGCACGTAAGTCATGTCCTACTACTTGAGCCCAACCAATAGGATGAATAAGAGGAGAACGTTCGTGGCACCAAAATCCTTCATCCTCTTCTGCCGTTTCATAAGCTACGTGAAGTCTGCCTCCGATTACTTCTATGACTTTGGCTACTCTAACAGCTGAAATACGATTCTTGTCAACAACTTCTAATTTCATTTTTTGTTGAAACCGACTTTTCAGACCCTCTTTAACCTATTAATTAAAAATTTTTATAAAAAGCTGTTAGAAATTTATACGTAATAAACTTAAAAGCTGTTATAATATCTTTATAATCATTTCCTTAACGCTTTATCATAGATAGAAACAGAAAACTACAGACAAGAATGTTTAGCACGAGAAAAATCTTTCATAGAATTAAACCGATTCATAAATCTTATAAAAGAGCTTTTTGTCTCAAAAACTGTTGAAACTAAAATCTCAAATACTACAGTAGGGATAACAGACTTATCACACTGTTACTGGTAACATCAAAATGACACCTATATCATCAGAATGCAACTTATTACTGGTATGCATTTTGATACATGAGACCCTCATCAGCCATTCATAAATCTCAATAAATTCTGCATTGAAAACAGGTAAAAAGTGGGTAGAAAGCACTAAAGGATCTAATAAATAAAACTAAAGAAAAACATTATATATAACAACACACTCTTCTAAATTTATGAAAGATTTGTATATGATATAAATGTAATGCATATAATATACATTTCTCTATGTGTATACGATACATGGGTATGTTGCACATATACACAGAAAACCAGTTTTTTTTAATACAATTGGCTACAATATTTTAGAATATTAAATCTGTCTGATTTCTCTTAGTCATACTATATTTTATAAATAAAACATTTCACCACTTCGTAATGTATATAAATGGTAGGCAAGTTCTCTGACACTTATTTCTTTACAATACAGGTGATACTGAGGCAGGCTCTTTCTTATGCAAATTACTTTCATTATTTGACAAAACTGTAAAATAAAGAAATTAATTTGCATACATAACTTAACATCCATAACTTTTGTTTCATATTTGTGTTATTTGTTTTAATTACAAAAACAATCCATTACAAAGCAGAAAATAGACTTGTGTTTAAAATCATGCTACAGATCTTAAAGTTAAAAAATCCAATAAAAAGTTGAAGATATTCAAAATTGGTGACAGCATATTTGAAAATGTCCTAAAAGTTGATCATGTGCCATTAGGTATCCAGAAAAGGTAGTAGTAGATTATAGGAAGAGGCTGCACAAACAGGTACAGTACTACAGTTAAGAGTAGTGGGTGATTGGTTAACGAACAGATTGGATAACGAACAAATCAGATGACGAACACTTTTGCGAAAGATTTTTATGATCGGACAATGAACACATGTTCGGATAATGAACACTTCACTGAACAAACATAAAAAGAAGCGACGAAAATAGCAAATACCGATTGATTTTCCCTTGTCTTCAAATAACAATTTGAAACTTTTCGGAGCGTGGGAGATGTCAACATCAATGCTCGACCTGATACATACTGATCGGATAGTATTCCTTGAACTTTGAAATACTCCCTTGTAATTCTAGCCTTTTATTTTTCTGACAGAAACAATTCTTTTATAGTATTCGCGAGACTGTCGGGCGGGCACTCGTTAAGTTTTGCGTCAGTTTTTATTTTCGAAAGGTGAGAGTATAATAACAAAGGTAGAGAGTGGGCAGAAGATGTCTGATGTTACTGGGCAGTATGGCTTGAACAAATCTAAAGTAGAGCGCAGTTCAATCTTATCTAAGAAAGGTACAGTATAATCAAGAAGACTCAAGCAGCTGAAGGAGTAACAAAAATCACATCTAAGAAATAAAAAACATTAAAGAGCTCCTAATGGAACTTTAAACGGATCTGACAACAGAAGAATGCCAAGAACTCTTGAATGGAGAACAAACACCAAGAAACTCAGCGAGATATGTTTTCTTCTGAAAAAGAGGATTAATGCTGATATCTGCTATTAATTAAAGATCTTTTGAAGAAGTGGGAGATGTCAGATCAATGGTCTTAGAATGGCATCCAAACCAGGTTGAGGTTAATAGGCTTGGGGATCTCTACAATTACAATGCTATTAATTACTTCTGAAAATCCTGAAGAAGAAAGGAAAGCAATCAACATTAGACAGATTCTTTAACCCCCACAAACAAAAAAACATAACTAATAAAAATGCAAGACTGTGTATATATGTATTTTTATTATTACATATAAACAAACTTAGTAAGAAAGTATATATTTTTTTTTATTTTTTTGGGTCTCCAGAACAAATTAATCAAATTCCCATACAAACCTATGGTAAATTGATAATTGGTTAACGAACAAAGTCTTGGAACAGATTATGTTCATTAACCAATCACCCACTGTATTAAGAACTGGTATTTCACATAGTAATCTCCATCCAATCTCTTCTTTCTTAATAGGAATGATTTTAAAAACACCCCTTGCTCTTCAAGTGACAATTTTAAATTGTTGCCATTTGAAAGACATTGATTTTAAAAAATAGCCAACCATTTTGCCAGTTTTAATTTTTTTCCCTGCCACTTCAAATAATTTATCACTACCAGTTTTACTTACTAATTAATACAGGTACTGGCAGCCTGATCAGTTCAGAGTCTGGAAAGCAAGAGTAACTGAATAAGCTGTCACTTAGAAACTGGAATCATTTTTGAATGAATAATACTGAATAACACATTTGGTCACAGTGTATGAACAGTATTTCACATGTGCTGTCATGTCAAAACTTTTATGCTTTACTCTACGAACAGAAATCAAAGTGAAAAAAAAATGTCATCCGAAAAATTCTTCTACCTGAAAATGCTGGGTGGCATTGCATGAAAACTGCCTTTGTTTCTCAACCTCTTTTCCTGCTTTCCTGTCTGAAGTTGCCCCGTGACACCATGAGATTGCTAGTGTGTGGTGCATGAGACCTCTATGAGACTCCTTCCAGAAGCTTGACATTCTGAAGCATGCTTTGAGATTCAATTTCATGCTGAATGTTGAAATAACCTGACAAGGGTTTATAATGCCACTTGCTATTGCTAGTATTACAGTAGAGCAGTGGTTCCGCGGAACACTGGTGTTCCGTTAGCATCTCCCAAGTGTTCCGCAGATTTAGTCACAAATCGGAAAGTGTACAATCGTATTCGAGCCGCCGAATATCAAAAAATTAAAATCATAAAATTTTCATAAACTTAAATATATATGTACGATTCGCACTTATGGAGTGTACTACTGTTTCGAATAAGATAAAGGCAATGATAAAAACTGAATGAAATATGTAAAAAACATCAGGCACAAGTTTCCCATTAAAGTTATTTAGGTATATTTTTTCCTGTCTTAGAATTGGCGTTAATAATATGAGTAGAGATTTTGAATTATAACTGCTCAATTCTAATAAAATAACTGATGACAAGCTTATGTATTTCATATTAACTTAAGTAAGTGTTCCGCTAAAGAAAATTGCTCACAAAAGTGTTCCGCATCCTAGAAAAGGTTGGGAAACCACTGCAGTAGAGAGTCGTTAATCGGAACGCCGGTAATCGGAATCACCGGTAATCGGCACGATTTTCAGTCAGACTGTGTCGTGCTGAATCGAACGTTTTTGATACTAAATTTACTTCTAAAGTATAATTTTCATGTTTTTATATTCTTCAATATATTTATTTTGTTTGTACAAAATGCAGAAATAATTTTTAACGATACGATAGCCTCGATTATTATTATAAAAATTTTCGTTAGGCTTAAAATCGACGAAAATTCAACATGAAGCGACACGCAACAGAGAAAAAATTATACACGAAGCGACATGCAACGGAGAAAAATTTGAACAACGGATAGGTTAATATATTTTTTCGTACATAATTGGTAATTGGAACAAATGACTAATCTGAACCACCCCAGTCCCCAATTGATTCCGATTTTCAACTCTCTACTGTATATTTTTATTGCCACTTTAATAAAAATATTGCCAAAAATCAATTTTGGTGCTATGTAGCACAACCTGATACATACACACATGCAATACAGATTTTGTATATTTATTAAATATTCTTTTTATTTATTGTTTCCTGGTAAAGTATTAAAATGTAAGATATAGTTATTCCCATTTTTGATCATTTGAATTTATTATGAAAAGTAGAGTATCTGTTTTCAGTTATCAGTACTAGTAAAGTTACCAGTATTTTGTAAGAAAAGTATAAAAAAAGTACAGGTTCCTTCAAAAAAAAAAAAAAAAAATGCTATCATTTTAAATTATTGTAATTATGTAGTTAATTGCTATCTGAAAAGTGTGCATTGTGCATCAATTGATAAAATAACTGTTCAAGTTTCATCTATCATCTGCATCCAAACATCTTTGTATCTACTGCCTACAGGAAACACCAAAAAAAAATGGTGACTTGACAACAGAGAAGGAATTTTGTATTCTGCATTCCGGAAACTTGGAATCAGTCATTGTTGCGCAACATGTGAACATAATTCATAGATAATTTCGAAGCAATCCACCCTGTAAGGCAAATATTCTGTAAGTAACAAGTTTTTATCAAAATGCCTACAATTATTATGCAAACATTCTTTTGCATATTCTTGTATTCTGTACAACTGCAGAATACAAAATGCCTTCTCTGTTGCAGATTCATCATTTTTATTTAAGGCACTTCCTAGAGGCAGTAGACAGTCACTTGGATGCAGATGGTAGATGATATTCTATCAATTAATGTACAATGCATACTTCTCCAGTAGTAATTTATAATTACAGTAATGAAAAATGGTAGCATTATTATTGAAAGACCCTGTACAATGGTTGGCTTCAGTTTTACTTATTATAGACAGGTATGATCAGTAGTGTGCTGAGATAACCAATGACAACATACTGATCTGAACTACCCACGATAAATTACAAGGATCTAGATCAGACAGGAACCCAAATTCCTCATGGCAATTTCCTTATTGCTTGGCCATCCTGCATATATTCCTTTTTATTTCTCAGCCTCCAAAAAATTGTTTAATTTGGTAACATAAGTCAACAAAAATACAAAAATATAGAGATTAATTACAGTTCTTAGTAAAATTATATTTTTAATAAAATCTTTTATAATAATTACCTTTATATGGAAATTTGCTGGTAGTGTTCTTGCCCCAGTGAGGCGTTTTACTAAAAATTCTTTCCAATCATTATATTTATGTTCAATACCTATAAATAAAATAATGAATTTTATTTCATAATTTTAGTCAGAACTTTTGTATTAATTTTTAAAAAGAAGTAAGTCCATTATAAAACTGAATATTAACTGAAAGTTATTTTATGTAAATTATATTTAGTAAATAATGTAATTTATAAATTTAGGAAAGTAAAAACAGTTGTAATTGTTAAGAAACTGCTTTATGGGGATATACAATTAAAGTAAATTTTTTTTGTAATGATAAACCAGTATACAGTGATACGTCAGTTTTCGTCGGTTTTCAAAAACAATCGCAAAATCAAAAACTGACGAAAACCGAGGCAATTATTTCCGTATGAATCAATGTAAATCCAATTAATTCATTCTAGACACTCCAAAATACATACCAAAAACACATTTTATAGAGAATTAATATAGCGTTAAATACTAAAAGCAATAAGAAATTAACATAAAAGACTAATTAGCATAACGATAAAAGCATTAAGATTAAAGATAAGATAATTAGCATTAAGATGAAAGCAATGGAATAGTTCACTAGACACATGGAGTAATGTCTTGTCTTGTAGAAGCTAGTTGGACATGAGCTTCTAGCCAATATCACCTCATAGTAAAGTGTGACATAATTGTCATGTAATAGTAGTTGTATGCGTTTATGATGGTCATATTGAAGGGAATAATGCCTTCTGGGAAATACGTTTAAGGGTAACTGGCCCCTATTCAGGTGTACAGACGTGGAGAAAACTTGGAAAACTTCACATGGCCAGCCCACCCTGGCAAAGCGCAAACCCATGACTGAACTCTCAGTGTTCAGGAAACAGAACCATTGGCCAATAGTGGGCTGTCGCGGGGTAATGTTCACACAACGAGAAATAATACCACACTGCGCTGGAAAATGCCTGGGTTGCCCTTTGTTTTTGCAAAATTAGCAGCAAGGTCACTTGATCACTCACGAAATCTGAGGCAACTGACGAAAATCAAGATAAATTTTTCGTGAAAAAATCAACAAAAACCGAAACCGACGATAACCCAAGTCAATGAAAACCGAGGTATTACTGTGTAAATGTCAATTTATAGCACAGAACAAATGAAAAATAGATTAATTAATGAACAATATTTTGCTGTGTTGTTTTTATCTTTGGTCCGTAAAGTATGGATATCTTTAGTAAATACATGGTGCAATAAAAAAAAAACTGGATTTGTTCTATAAATATTTTAATACTTAACTAATTTAAATCTGACAACCATCCCCTTTGAAATGGTTCCCCTCTGCATTTATACAGAAATCCCAACACATCTGCCAAGCTTCAAATACTCCTTGGAAATTAGTCTTGAAAATTCAAAAGCAGCTGTTGTGATTTGAACTGGATTGACTCGATCATATCTGTGAGGTTAACCGAGGGTAGGAGATGGAAGATGATTCTTACCTTCTCTACCTTTTAACGGCACAAGACCTTGAGGTCCGACCTCGTTTGTCGAAAGGATGACTAGGAATTGAGCAGTCAATGTTTATTTATGTATGAGGATCGTAGGATCCTGTTCATGTCAGGAACTGACACCAATCTATCAAATTTCTCGCAGATAGATGCGCGTTATTTTCAGAATTGTGGGATGCCGGACAATGATAATGGAGGAAGAAACGCACACTCTTCTATAGTTAAATAAAAATACCCGTTTATTTTGGGATTGATATGAAATACATCAATTGTCATAATTGGAAGTGTTAATTACACTTTCGAATTGAATTATTGAACCACGTCTCGATTGACTAGAGAGAGAGAGAGAGAGAGTTTACAAAACATCGCGAGTAGGATAAATACCTTAGTATCCTGAGATTGTTGATAAAGTCCAAAGAACGAGAGTTCATTAGAATATAAGAGTCAAATTGACTGAAGATAGATGGGATGGACGACTTCAACGGCGGGAGACGATAATCCACAGCACACACACACTCACTTGACAGTTGTAAAAACTTTTCTCCTGTTGCGTCATCGTTCGTTTTCCTTTTATTTCGGGATCTCGGGTTCGAGATTTTACGATGCACGTCAAGGGTGAAAGTCCTTTTTGACCAACGGTGAATTACATGATATAATTATTTTTCAACAGTTAACTCATCTTCTACAAGGAAGTATTACCGTGGGAATGAAGGTTTATGATTAATTTTTATGAGAAAATTTGTTGGGTGTTTTTCTGTTTTTTGTTTCTGTGTTTGATTTAACCCTAACTTTCAAAAATCAGTTGGCAAATAAAATAAAAAATTTAAATCAAATCTCGTTATTCTTATATTCAGGTCTTCACATATCCAAACATTATCACTTGAGCTCAAGGGGCTAAAGGCTAAATCCACAAATAGAAAGGGTAGAAAAGACTGCCACATTGTTTTCAGAAAAATGTTTATATTTTGAAGGCTATATGTGCAGGACAGTTGTCATAATGAAGGACGTAGACTCAGTTGTACAACAGTTCTGGTCTTCAGTGACAAATGTTATTATGCAATCACATTAAAACTTCACTGTAAAAATCTGAATTAACTGTCTAACCATAAGGAGTTTTCCTGGTATAAAATTCCATTATGGTCAAAAAAATAATCAATGTGCATTTTGTCACATTCATGACTTGTGTTGCCTTCTTTGGTCTTGGAGAATTGTGATGTTGCTCATGACTTCATTGCCATAAGCTTCCTAAAGAACTTCTTAAGTCTAATGCAAAACTTAGCATTTGTTTCTTTGCTCAATTTTCAAGTTCATCCTCAAATCACAGCATGAAACTAATACAAAGTTATAAAATCACATGTAACAAGCATTCCACATTGAAAAACTCAAGACCACTTATCAGACTGATGCTTAAATGCCTAAGGCAGCAGTCGCTAATTGGTGGTCCATGGACCACTGATGGTCTGTGAGAAAATTTTGGTGGTCCTTGGAGAAATTCACATTGATCAACTCAAGATTGCATGAAGTATTACGAAAGAAATGCAAAATGCTCAGTTACTTTTTATCACTCATTGGGGAGATGTTTTATTTAAATCTAAAACCAAACACAAAATTACTGTTATCAATAAATAATGTTGTGAGTACAATTGTTGTTCTTCGTGAAAACAAGACAAGAATCCATAAACTTATTTCAAATAACACCAGCAACAAACTTTACACTAATTTGTTATAATTAAGTGAATTTCATATTAATAAATGAAATTTTTATGATCATTATTCTATAGATGTTTGTATCATTTAAAAAACTCATGATAGTGGCCCACAAGATTCAAAATTGTGAATTCAGTGGTATGTGAGATCAGAAAAGTTGATGGCCACTGGTCTAGGCAGTGGATCCTTGATGGTAAAAAGATTGTACAGTAGTCTCCACTGAACTTAGACCAGGCCTCAGCTAACACGTCATCTAATAAATAGGTTTAAAAAAAATGTAGCTTTAATTCATTGCATGTTTTACATAATTTAAAGCAATTCATTCAATGTTTTACATAATTTAAAACAAATATACAGTAATCAATCTTTATTTTTGCTAAATATCAACTTGATATCTTGCAAGTTTAACGAAATTGAGCCAGTCTAACTTGAGTCACAGGCATCAAAAAACATAGGCTGCTGCGTCACCCATGTCAATGAACATAGACCAGCCAATAATTTGCATTTAAATAATGTTACAATTGCAGTATTTCTGAAACAACTGATTATTTTAGCCTCATTTTAGCCTGCAAAAATCCTGTGAATGATATAAGATAATTTTTTAGTTTTATTTACAAAACCTTTGCATTTTGTCTACAATAACCAGAAGAAAAGCTGTTTCAGAAGATTTAAGAAATGCTATCATTGCTAAACAAATTGTGGCATGTCTGAGAGAGCTATTAGAAAAGAACTAATGCTAAGCAAGACGACAATGCACCAGATTATTGTTTATTACATTAACCATGGTCGCGTTATACCTAACAAAGCTGCTGGACATCAGTGAAAAACATGATGATAGGAGTTTTAAAAGAATCATAAAAAACAACTGCCGTGCCACAGATATTGAATGTAAGTATGAAATGATACAACTGAAAAGAATGTATCTGTTTTGACAACACACAGGGGACTGTAAGAAATGCATTCCAGTTCTATGCAACATGTGAAAAACCTTTGCTAACAGCATACCAAAAAAAATGGCTACAGTGAGCCAAAGAACATCTTTCTTGATCTCAACAAAAGTGGCATGAAATTCTGTGGTCTGATAAATCAAACTTTGGTCTTGATTTTCATTTATCTAACACCATTCTCAAGATTAAGGAAGGACAGATAAACAGACAAACGAATGACAGTGGAAATTGCAGTCCAATGAGAGCAGCCTGTTAGATAGACATGGGTCAATATCTATAATTACAAAATTTGAATTTTTTACTTACTTTTAGGTGGTATAAGTGGTTTTCCTTGAGAAGCACACCAACCTACAGGATGTATATTCTCTGTACACAGATTTACCCAAAAATCTTTACTGTTATCTGTACCAAAGCCTTCATACCTCAATTGAGCCATATAACCTAAAAAATATTAAATTTTAATTTGTTTTTTCTTCATACAAATAATTTTCAAAAAATAAACGAAACATTAAAATTATAATCCAAAACAGTTATTTTGAAAAAAATAATCTAATAACAGTGTTATAAAATACTTATAGAATATACAAAGTATAAACAATATTAATAAAATAATTGAAGCAGATAGTGTGGAAGAAAGGTAAGGTACATTTTAACAGACAAGAGAGTTAATAAAGTTAGTTAAAACCCGATAATAAATCCAGCTTTATTGCATGATTATTAATATATAATTTTGGCTTGATTTTCTATATGATAATAAACTACTAACACCAATATTATGTAATTATATTAACATAATATTAAACTGCTATATCATCACAGCAACAAAAATTTTAATTTCTTTTCTATTTTTCCATTACAGCAGAGAAGTTCAACATGAAAGTAAGTTATTCAATGATTTTACGTTATCACTAAAATAGATCAATACTATGTCTAAAAAACGAATGACAATAGAAACATAATAATTAAATATGTAAGTTACTTTTACACCATTACATACAACAAAAAAATAAGTGAAATTTCGATAACCATAAAAAGCCTCTAAATTAATAACCCTTTTTAAAACTATATCCAGAAGAATGAAACTTCACTGCCAACTTTTTGGCTTTCTTTGAAGTGTTTCACATCTAACTTAATTGAAGATTTTTTATTGTAATAGAAAATAAACATGTTAAATTTAAAAAAATTACTATAGGAAACTGAATAAATGCTATAGCGGGTTTAATTTATGATGCTGAAAGAATTTGTTAAATGTTGTTTAACCTAAATTGTTATTGATTTTCTCAATATTAGTGTTAACGTTTGAGAACACACTGAACATAATGTCTTTAAAACTATTTTTGTTGTTACTTAGCCATTAAATAATTTTAAAAGCATTAATACAGCTAATATTAAGAGTGATATTTTATAGAACCCACTAAATATCTTTAATAAAAAACTGTGGATAAAATTTTAATAAATTTAAATGTGTTTCATCAGCACCAAGAAAGGTGAAAGTACAAAAGCAGTAATAATAAAAAATAAATATCAAAAAGCAGTTTTAGTAACTATCAATTAAAGAGCAATGAAACTAGGACAATTAAAACTATTATTAGTTATAATTAAAAATGAAGAAAATATGAAAGAATGTCACACTAAGAAGGAAAGATATTGAAGATCTTTGAACCATTTTAAATTAAAGTCAGCAATTATTTTGTCTTCTTAACCATAAAATTAAAGAAAAATGTGTAAATATTTAATATTGTTGACTGGATACCAATAGAATGAAAAGCAACATAAAATAAAATTAATATGCTTTTACTCAGTGTGGTTGAATCCGATTAATTTGAATTTGTTGTTATTCTTTTCAAAATCATACATAAATTACTTTTTTAACATTAGCATTTGAATTAATGTTAAAAGGTAAATACAGTAGAGCGCTGTTTATCCAAATCAATTGGGAACTGGGGTTGTTCGGATAACTTATTTTTCGGATAACCGATTATGTGCAAAAAAATATATTAACTTATCCCATGTTGACATTTTTCTCTGTTGCATGTCACTTTGTGTTGAATTTTCATTGATTTTAAGCCTAACGAAAATTTTTATAATAATAATCATGGCTATTGTTTCTTTATTTTGTTAAATTATTTCTTTATTTTGTACAAACAAAATAAATATATTGAAAAATATAAAAACAAAAAAATTATACTTTAGCAGTTTATCTAGTATCAAAACACGTTCGATTCGGCACTACACAGTCCAACTGGAAAGCTTTCGGTTGATCGGCTTTCAGATAAACGACGCTCTACTGTACAATTAATTCAAACTTTTACAATATAAATTTGAATAATTCAAAGCTATGTATCTCATATTTCATAACTGAAACTAAAAGTAGCATATGGTCAACTGATTTCTAAAATACATTGCTTTGGGAATTCTCTGAAGTGCACATGTTCTGTAAATTCCTCAAAGCCTGGAGAAATTGTCAAATTTCACAGTTTTGATGATATTTGCATTTAGTTTCTATTTTTGCAATATCTAAGCATAGAAAATACACAAGTTTTTCTGTACTTAAAAAAAGTTAGGAATTAAAGCAGTAGAAAAGAAGGTAGAAAGAAAATACAATATTATCAAAGAATGCAAAATACGGGCAAACACTAGACAGTTGCAGAAAACTAATTTAATATTCAAAAACAGATCATTTTAACTTTTTTAGATCCTTCTACTGTTAAATTAGAAAGATTCAATTGTATATGATCGGAAACTGCCAAAAAATTTCTCATCTGCACTACATTGTTAAAACCTGAGTTGTCATAAATTAGATTTAATATTTCTGTAACTAATTATAAGAAGAAAAATAATCTTATTTTTAACTCAAACCCATTATTTTCAATAAATTACACTTCAATCGAGTATAGTACTTTATATTTCAAAATAGTGCTATTTAGAGATAATTTTTAACATGAAAGTCGCTACAAAAACTTTGAAATGTATAAAAGTTTATGGATTAAAATTAGTGATAAAGTTTGATAGCACCCTCAATTCATTGTTTGACAAACAATTCATAACCCTCAACTGCAATTGTTTTCTAGTAATTTCATCTAAACCAGGGGTTCTCAACTGGGGTCCACATGGATCCTAGGGGTCCACAGAAAGCAAATATACCGAATTGGGAGTTCACGGTGATATTTTAGCAGTCTATAGAGTAATTCTACTTCAGAACAATTGTTTTACTGAGAATTAAATTTCTACAGTATATATATTATCAATTTCTTTATTACTCATTTCTTGCATAAGGGTTAAAATATAAATTATTTAAAATATTGAATACGTATACGACATATATATCTCATTGACAAAGGTCAAAGAGAGATTATAAAACCAGGGTCTGTTAGGAGAATCTTATACCATCAGCGTCATGTCACTTGACAGTGACATTTCTGAATGTTTTGCATCACTATAAAGTTTATAGCCTCCCTCCAGTATAAAGGTAATCAGTTTATTTTAACCCTAACCTTCAGTGCTATGCAAAACTCCATCTTGACAAGGTAAGAGGTATTAAAAGTGCTAGTTCATAAATACAGTAGTTAGTTTTTCTGAAATTCAGAGCTTCAGTATTAAAATATTTTTCCAATTTGAAACAGTGTAACCAAAAAAATACAAAGTTTTTTTCCTGTGCAATGTCTATAGGGAGTCCACAAAAAAAAATTAAGAGGAAAAGGGGTTGATAGGTAAAATAAGGTTGAGAACCCCTGATCTAAACAGATATCAAAACATTGGAATTAACATGTGATTATCGTGTTATTTTCATTGTTCAATTTTAAACATAGTAAACTCATGTTTAATTGCAGAAGATTATTTTTTTAGAAATGAAAAAATATTTCATAATAATGGTTTGAGTTGAGTCTTTCAGACTTTCAATAGTATAAACAATTTGAAAGAAAAGAGTTTAAGAATCATCCACAATCCATATGTCCAGTGTAAGCAGTTACTAGTAAAATATTACCAAGTTCAAAAATGACTGGATGTAGATTGCAGAATTACAAGCATATAAAATAAAATTTTGAATAACTTTCTCCAATTTTTTCTGCATTTGCACTGCAAAAAGAAATTTAACATACATATAGCTTTTCTGTTACACAAAGTATATAGCACAAAGTACACCAAGAAAAGATTAGTCTTTTTCTTGAAGCAGCACTATCCAAATGTAGATTATATGTTTTGGCCAAATCTGGCCAAAACACGATATATATTCACAAAAACATAATTGTTACTTTTGACCAATATTGGACATGATGTATTACATGTGAAAACAAAGTGCCATTATACTCCAATTAAAACAAATCAAATGGTTTAGATATCAGTTAGAGTAGAAAATGTAGGACAAAAGAGGAGAAACCAATTTCACTGCAGAATTTCACAAAAGAATTCAGAGCAATCTTTGCAAATGTTCCAGAATCTTTTGAAACATGTGAAAACAAAATGTTGAAAGGTAGCAGACCATGGTTTAGATTTAAGTTTGTTAAGCTTAGACTGCTCAAACATGTTTTCTTTAATTTATTTTATGTGCATTGTTCAATTTGTAACCCCACATTTAAATTCATAATTTATTCACAATAAATTCATTTTCTTATTCTGGATTTTTAGTTTATATCCTCTTATATACAAACAACACTGGAAACTGATTTCATGTAATTCTTCATTAGTATTTGCAAGCATGAAAAGCTTCTATGCTATGTGTCCCATACAAATCGTTAAATAAATAATGTGATTTCAAACTAAAATAGTATTGAAAACACTGAAAAAATAAGATGGGTAATGAAAGCTGATAAATCTCATTGCCATAGAGAAAGAAACCTAAATTTATTATTATAACATTCCAATGAAACCACATAACAAATTATGGATTATAGTAATTTAAGAAACATCAACAAAATGAAGCAGTTGCTGTCAGTGACAAATGATGATTGTAGTTCTCGCTTCAAAAAACAAAGAATTATACAATGAGTAGTATTCAAAACACAGAATACTCTGATTGAAAAATAATACACTGAAGTCCAGTTACCAAATCTTATCAACTTATTAAAGGTACTTTGTCCTCATCCATAACTGGACACATGGCATTTTCATGAGAGCCACGTGTCCAGTTATGAGACAGAGAGGTTGATGCGTATGTATTCAGCCCAAAACATAAACAGAGGACGGACAAGTGCCGCCATCTGGTAATTCTATACGGTTGATAATGACGTTTGCTACTCATAGAATGGCGAGTAGACAATTGGCTTAAACTTCTTCATTTTTTTGTGTTTGTGGTTAAAATTATGATGTATTTTATTAAAATAATGATTATTTAAGCATTTATGAATAATATTGTAAAGAAACAAATAATTTTAATCCAGAAATTATTTAATTATTCAATTTCTTTACAAGTGATGTGAATTGCCTATAGAATTTACATATATTTGTCTTCATAATAGCTTATCTTAAGGTAGGTTTATTCTTCCATGGCATCTTCTACCATCAACAGCGTAATGTGTTTGTAAATTTTCTAAAAATTAATTTTCCGAGCTGCTTTCGAATTTACATAAGCCACTACTTCCCTCGACAAAAGTATGAGGTAGTCCTATCATCCGATCATTCGGAGGAGACACAATGCTAATTAAAAATAATTATTTAGTGTTATTAAACATCCTGTAAATACTTTTAAACAGTTTAATTTGTTTATTTACCTTTGCTGGTAACCCTCAATGTTAAACGTATCTGCCATTTTTTCAACAAATTTCCCGTGAGTCAATGCACAACATTCACTGAGTCATGTGATGTTGTGAATGAGCATTGCAAAGTCTTTTACTTGGATTTAAAACATCAAACATGTACTTCTGTTTGCCGTACAAGTTTAATGTTTGTACCTGCACCTCAACCTCTCTATTAATGCTCCAGAACATCAAGCTTAGCTAAAACAAATGTTTCTGCAAAATTTGATTCTATCTGTTGTTGAACATCCATCTTCGATCTCAGTTCCATTGATTTTCATCTCTCCATTTATAAAAGTACAACTGAAAGGCAGTGCCACCATAACCATTGGGCTACTAGGGCTGCAGTCCTAGGGCACCAGGCACTACACCAGGGGTGGGGAACCTTTTTGTTCATGAAGGCCACATTACAATTCATCGTCCTTTGTAGAGGGCGCATTGAAATTTTTTTTGTCATTTTATCCCTAGGCTTAGACTGCTAAGTAATTTGAAAGTTATGTAATAAAAGAAAGACAGTCTATATCTGCGTGTGTGTATTTGTAAATTTATGTATAATAACTATAAAAAAAATAAAGGTCTTAAAAAATATATATCAACATTTACATCACAGACCGCAGAAGGCCACATGCAGCCTTAAAGCCGCAGGTTCCCCATCCCTGCACTACACTCTGAGGGTGCCAGCCACTGCCACCTCTCAAAGGATTTTCTCTATTTGATTTATTTTTACAGATGAAATTGTCTTTTACACTTTTATTACATTGTAAATGAATTGACTTTTCAATTTTATTTTAATTCATACCAATATTCTGATGTAAAAAAGAATAATCACTTCGTATTGTTATCCCATTACATTTAAATGTATTAGGACAGCCCTGCCAAAAGGGCAACATTTTTTGATAAATAATGAATTCATCACAATGTATGATCAAACCTGTTCAGATATACTTTTAGAAGAGCCAGAAGAAATATTTAATAAATGGTTTAAATACATGCAAAAGTGTTTACAATGCAATGAAAAATATTTGGGTAAGTCACTAAAAGCAAGCCACAGGTTACTTTTTTCAAAATTGATGCAGGATGTGGCAAAAGTTTTATTATTAAAATAGTTGAAAGTATTGGAAAAAAGCATGCACTGCACTAGCACACACAAGTCTTTTGTTCTAACATCAAGTTAATTCATAATTTTCTCAACCACTTACCGTAAGCAGTAATGTAAACTATACATCAATTCACAATGCCGAGTCTGCAAATCACCCAAGCAAAAAAATGTAAGCAGATATTAAGAAAAATAGAGTTGTAAAATTTCTCACAGCAGAAAGACTAGGGAACAGAAATTTACTGACAAATGAGTGCAGTTTAGGGCAATAATTGAATGTCTCTAGCAAGAATGAAAAATGGAGTAAACACTTTTGAGAACTTGCAGATCTTTGAAAGAAAACAATAAGCTGGGTCAGCCTAATCATGTGACCACAAATAAAATCATCTAATCAGCTGACAAAGTCATTTGTGAAATCAGACGTCACAAAAGATTATGACTGGTGACAGTAGTAAGCAATAGTTGTGGCACAATTCATTCCATCATCAGAGAACTCTCTCGTTAGGTATACTAAATATTTAGCTTGGATGTCATGCCAACAGTTGTATTGACACAGTTAAAATCTTCAGATAAGGAGGCGTTAAACAAAATTAAAAGAAATATTTTATTTCTGCAAGCGCTTTCGACATAATTTACGCACGTCATCCTCAGGCAGTTAGAATAACAGAGAGAATTCGAACAAAATATTTAGAATTTTAAAAACCTAAACAACATTAACGGTTTTGGAACATAACGTTTTAAGAACAAAAATAAACATTTTTTGTAAACATGTAAAGCTGACACGCATGCACCTTAACATATATAAAGGTAAAAACCAAAACCAATTGGAAGAACACTATAAATGCATGCTACATTAAAATATAAATATATGTAACATAATTTGAAAACACGTAAAATACATGTTACGTATATTAAGATACATTTTTAACCATTACATTTCGTGGAAAGGTGAGACAAAGGAAATTGTACTTTGAAACTTTTTCTTCAAAATTAACACATTTCTTTCGTTTTTTTGTTTAATTACATTAAAATTAATAATTAAAAAATTAAAACAGGAAAAAAGGGGTTAAAAATAGATGCGCATGCGTCTTACTCTACAATGGAGGCACAGGAAATGAAAGTAGAGTTAATGTTGACTTTTTAATTGTTTGTATAAATTAGTCCAAACTTCAGATAATTCGAGGGTAGGGGAGTTGCACGGAGAGAGCAGTTTAGTAAAGATGGCTTCTCAAATAAACAGCAAGCGCTCCTCCTCACAGCGTCTGAGTATCTCCAAAAAAAAAAAAAAAAAAAAAAAAAAAAGCAAATGGGAATGGCCTTGGAAATCTGGAATAATTTCACTTGAAAGGAAATAATTTTTTTCCTTGAATAGATATTGCAGATGAGACATAGAACTACCATTATCTGACTGCAAATAAGTGGCGGAGCATCAAATGAAAAAATCTATAATGTTGTCTAAAAAAGGCCAATATTTCATTTACTGTAGAATAGAAATAATGCTGATGTTTTTCTTTAATAGAAAAAGACCACCCCTTATCAAATTCTTTGATCACAGAGCCATTGTCAACACTACATGTCAGAAAACAGTGGAAAGCTTACAGTGATTGATCAAGTCAAAGTGGCTATGATTGTTGTTTGAAGTGGTCTTTCTCCATGATAATGCTCATTCCCACATTGCTACCAGAACAAAGGACAAGTCAGAGCAATTCAGTTGGAAAGACCTTCGTCACCCCTTGCAGTCTGGATTTATCACCTTTTGAATTTGCCATTTTTGAAGAAATGAAACAAGTGTTACAAAGTATTCAATTTTCATCAGATGAATAAATTAAAGTGAGGGTTTGAAAATGGTTCAAGAAACAGCCAAAAGAATTCTATGAGAAATCTATTAACTGCCCACTATCAGAGTATGATAAATGCTTAAATAATTCTCGAGATAATTTTTTAGGTAATAAAATATCTGTGATTTGATGACTCTGGCTTGTTTTTAATTAACTAATCCAAATATTTTGAAAAAATGGTAATAAATAAAGTTTTATCTTAAAACTTTCATAGTGACCTACATATTTAGAACTATCAATATCGCTTCAAATTCAACCTTTCAACAGAAAATAAAATCAATTTCAATTTGCAAACACTTAAAAATGAAATATTAATACTGCAAATTAATCTATTAAAAAAAGAAATCTGAGTCAAAAGTTTATTTACCTGCTATTTTGATAACAGTAGCAATCCAGTAAAAGCTAGGAAAGAGATGTGCAAAATTATTACAATCTTTATTTTCTACTTCTATTTTCATTCCAACTGTTATATTATCCCAACAATCAGACATTGAAACCTACATTAAAATTGAAAATAATAATAATAATAAAATAGGAAGCTATTATATAATGAAAGAAATCATATATAAATGCACAAAATTAAGAATTTGTTAATAATTAAAAATCTTTCAAATGATGCCACATGACGATAATTAAGTTCACATACACATATATTATAGAAGATTAAGATGAAATTTTTACATTTATCTTGAAAACAAAATTCGGTAAATGGTTTCAGAGCTATGTGAGAATTGAAAGAAACTGCGTGTTACGTTAATTTAAAAAAAGTTTTTAATACCGTTCATAGTAATCATTTTAAAACATTACATTCCTGCATTTACAGAAATGCTGAAACAATTTTGAAAATTAAATTTGTTGCCATCGATTCTTTACTCAATACTTTTTTCCTCCCTTTTAAATTGTCTTCTTTGATTTGATTTTAAAAAAATAAGAAATAATCTGTGTGCTAAATCAAACAAACAAAATGATGATTTAATTCTGCAATCTCATTTTATCAGTTTCTTAATAATCATTAAATATTAAATTATGCACAGCCATCTATTGGGAACCAGTTCCATGTTTTTTATAAATTTTATAAACTTCTTTGTCACTATTAAGTTGCTTTTCTATTGAAGACTTATTTGACAATCAGACTGGCTGTACTTGGACATCATATTTGAGTTAATTTGTAAAATTTTTTATTTCCATAACACACTAAATAACTGCTTCAGTAGATACTAAATCGCATACAATCTTGTACAGCAGCAGTAAAATTTTTGATTATATTGAATATTACATTAATTTATTAAAGTTTTTTATGCTGCTATACAAGGTTGTAAAGATTTATTTCCATTGTAATGTGTAATTACAAAAAGAAGGGCAACTAATGGGTTTGTATTCGATATGAGCAGATATTGTAGTAGAAATGATAAAATGTGTATTTTTTATTGTTTTAGTTCCTGTTGATATATTTTAGATGTGTGTCAAATATAAATTCTTATAGTGTAAAATGTCAGCAACTAATTTTCAAAATTTTACAAATATTTTTAGCTTAACAATAAAAATTACTTCTCTCATCAAAAAGAAAGCTTAGGATCATAATTTATAGATCAGGGTGTTAACAGAAAAATTGAATCTATAATATATAGTTCATGATAAACTTTCCAATATAATCTCATTTCAGTACACAGTATAATAATTTACACATGTAATATTAAAATGCTTAATTAGAATGTTATACACTAAACAATCACTGCATCAGGAACACCATGCCAGCACAATCTTGGAAGTAGTAAAGGATGTCCTGTAATTACCACATCACAATTTACTCCATTCGCAATGTGTTGGCCTGTCATTTGCATAGCAGAAGGCAACAATTACCAATCATAGACAAATGGGGCAACTTGAAAGACTAAGTGCAGATTGTTGGAATCTGAAGGGAAAATGTCAATATTTCTGAAACAGCTATACTCATTGGTTTTTCTCACACCACAGTGTCCAAGATGTACCACAAATGAATGGATTAAGCACAAACATCCACAAGAACATCACACAGTGGCTGGTCATGTGTGATTGATTCCAAAAGTGAGCACTGTATCTGTGTCAAAACTGGTATTTGAACAAAGACATGCCACAATGGAACAACTTACCTGCCAGTACAACAGTGGACAAGGCAGATGTGTTTCGATAATGACCATGCAAGGTACCTTACATCAACTGGGGATCAATAGCCATTGGTCTGCATGGTACCTCTGTAGACCCATACATTACTGCAAACAACACCTCACATGGGAGAGGAAAAGGCATCATTAAACCTTGGACATGTGGAACAAAGTCATCAGGAGTCCTGTTTCATGCTGATGGCCTGTTGCTCCCCTGCTGCATCCCCTGGATGTGCAGTTGGATTCCACAAATTGGTGGCAGCAGTATCAGTCTGGGAAGTGTTCTCTTGATAAGACTTAATGCCATTGGTTGTCATTCCACAATCCTTGAATGATAAAAAATATAGGGATCTATCTATTAGGCAATCATCTGCATCCATATCTCCAGGCTATGTTTCCTTACAACGATGCCATGTTTCAAGGTGATAATGCATTGTGCCATCAGGCAAGGCTCACTCAGAAATGGTTGAAGGAACACAACAATGAATTTCATACACTTCCTTGGCCCCTCAAACCCACCAGATTGTAGCTCTGTTGAACATGCTTTGATTATTCTGGAGTGTGTAGTTAGGTAGTCACTCTCTCTTCCATGAAATGTCCAACTGACAAAATTGCTTATGCAGGTGTAGGTCTACTTAAGAACAGAGGATGTTCAACATCTGGTAGAGTCCATTCACAGTATTTGCAAGTCACAATCACCCAGAAAGGTGGACCAATCTGTTACTAGACAGGTGTTCCTAATGCAGAGATCATTCAGTGTATATATTCAACACTAAATACAGCTCTACATGAGAGTTAGAAATCATCAAATAAAAAATGGCTAAAGAATGTTCTAATCAGCTGTTTATTGATTTAATAAACTTCAAAAAAGATTTTTATCATCTGTTATTTTATTTTTAAAATGCATATCTTTTAAACCTATCTCAATTCTATCATTTATTTAAGCATTATTTTTATTAAATTTATTAAACATTTGTCATCAAACTATATATTTAATCAATCATATATCATAATAGTAAATTTTTCATTATCGTAAACGATAATAAATTTAAAATTAAAAAATAAAACTAAAATCTTCATAATTATAATACATATGTAGTGTGTCCCAAAAGTAATGCAGAATTTAAATTTTAAAAATAATGTAGTATTTACTCATTATTTGGCAAAGTTGTTACATCATTTTAAATATTGCAATTAAATATGGAATAGAATATCTGAGAAATTCCCTCCATGACTCTTCCGACACACTAATATTCTCACATACCAACAAAGAACAAACATTTTGCAGAATAATTTGAAACTAGTCTCATTATTGTATTTATAGCATGCTTTTTTCATAGAGCATTGTAAAAGTAATATACCACAAATTATAAGTATATTAAACATCCTGAAGTCCGATATATAAATAGATATATAACCAATGATTCATAGTTTGATTATTTAAGGCATTTGTTTGGTTATGTATATCACAAATTATCTTCAGATATGATAAACTGAAAAACGTTTCATATAGGTATCTTGCAACTTCTCTGATAAGTAAGAATGTATGATTCTTTCAATAAATAAATGACTCAATAGAATTATAATTGCCATTACTGATATTTTCACTATAAATTCTCTTGATCACTATTACTTTCTTATTCTTACAAATGATGATGAATTTTTGCAGCAGTTTCTGAAAAGTGTTAATGATCTTTACAATTTTTTGTATTTTTTGTACACCTGTAATCTATTTTCATATTGTAAATGCATAAGTATGCATTAGGGTGGTCCATGCTTAAATAGCGAAAAAAAAATTTTCAAGTGGAAGTCACGCCACCTCCTTGTTTTGTTACACCTACCATTCCTATTATGTGTTCAAAATTTCAGCCCGCTGTCTTATATACAAGGGGGTGCTCATCGACTTTGAAATATCTGAATTTTATGAAAAAATCCTTAAAAAGAACTAGCCAGGATATTAAGTAAAAAATGTAAACTATGTATCAAAAGTAAGTTTTTTTTTATTCAAATATAGTATTTAAACACACAAAATGTTATAAACAAAGCAATACTTAAGATAATATTAATTACAATTCTTTTTTCTCAACCTAAAACTAAGTTTGTTAGCACTTTTTTGGATGTTTCAGTAGAAACAATCTTTCTATTTCGTTCAATGACAAAGTAAAAATTGTTTTTCTTCCTCTTTCTTAGTGAGTATTGTATTGTGATCTTCAAATAGTTTTATACCCCTCTCCGCAGTATTGTTAAACGCAAATTTCTTATGCAACTTTTGCCTTGAAGGTAATCAACATTGTCACCCCAAGACTCAGGAGGTAATTGCAAGTCCTTGATGTCTCAAACTGAGAGTTTTTTCAGCATTATTTGCGATGCAAAGGCTTCTAATGTTGCTTCTGTGGATAGTTTAGCAGAATCACCTCGTACTAAACAAGAACCGCTGTCAACATCCATTCTTTGAGCAATGGCCATTTTCTTGCCATAAGACAGCTTGTCGGAAAACAAGGCAAAAACAACTAGCTCATCATACAAGTACCACAAGTGACACTCTAAGACACCCCTTGCTGCTGCACCGATTTCGGAATCAATGGCTTCATATCATTTTAATCTCTTCCAAAGTTGCAAGTCATTAATCGGTGCATCTGCTGCCAAAGGGCTTTGATCCAAATCTTGGTGTATATGAGTGCACCGAAACTAACAAATCAAACAATTTGTTTTTCTTCTCTTTTGGTTAGCTTAAATGCTTGTGAATTACTCCTAAAGAGAAAAATCTCCATAGCATACAGCAGTTTTGCCATCCATCGAGCATGATGTATTGGTCCTGGGGCACACCAATGAATCCTCGCAGGTGGTTCATTCAGAACAATCATTGTGAACTCTATTGGCTCATTGTAATCATCACAAATTTGTTTTTCTCCAGCTAAAGAAGTCGTAAGACTCTCAAGAGTGTTTTCAGCAAACTGTTCCACGCTAGTATTGGAGTCAAGACAATCATAGTGCTCTTTTGGAAATGTATCCCAAACATTGCGGAATCTCTTGAATAATGGAATCATAGGAGAGCTTGATGGCCCAAAGCACAGTGTAAATATTTTTGAAAGCATTATTTCAAACACATGATGACGACAAACAAGCCATAAAAGATCACAGCCCGTCTTTGCTTCTAGGAGAGTGCACACTCCTTTTTTGGCACCAGTGTTAGAGGCAGTAGTGTCAAAATTCATAGCCCAGACTTTATTTCTGACATTCCACTGTTCCATTGTGTCCAAAACAGCATCAGACGTATTTTCCCCCATTCGTGTAGTAAGTTTGGGTATGCCTAACAGTTTTTTGCAACCATTACCGAAGACAAGAATCAGATGACACTCTACTTTCATATTATCTGTTATATTAGGCAGTAATTTTCCATCCCAATGTATTACAAATAAATAAGTCAGGTCGAATGTTTCTTTTATATTCACATTGAATTCTGTCCTTGCTTTTTTTCTTGCACATCGAATTGTGCTTCAAGAAATTGGGAGTGAAGTGGGATTACAACCAAGTGCGGCAGACAATGGAATAATCAGTCGCATTGCTTCTCGGTTGGTTATTTTGTTATGATCAAGACACTGGTAACATGTGTAAATATACCACTAGTTGATGGCACAACGTCACTGGCACTGGTAATGCTGTATGTCCTTTTTGGTAAAGCAACCACAAAATCATCTTCTTGCTTATCCTTTAAAGTGCTATCGGCATTAAAAGTGCTACTGAAGCTGAAATCAAGTTCTAGTTCTTGACTTGACACTACCGAAGTTGAAGCATTACTTTTAGCAGCCTTTTCTCTTAATTCTTCAACTCTTTGTTTTTGTTTCAGAGAACGTTCTTTGGTCTTTTCCAGCTTCTTGTTAATCAATGTCATAATCATCTTATGCTCACCTCTTTGATCAATGAGAAATTCTCTGTCTTCTGAAATTTTGATTGAGTTCATGGCATTTGCATGGGCAATATCAAAAAGTTTGTCTAGCTCTTCTATAAACAAATGCTCTCTATTTTTCTGTGCTTCTGAATCTCTTGTTTTATTTTTTATTAAAAGCAGCCATTTCTTATGACTTTTTATAAGTTTTTCAATGCAGTGATTTGGTTGTCTGGTCAAAATACCAGATTTGCTCCACACCTCTATGACTTCTTGAATGAGCATATGTGCAGAATCTTTCACATTTTTTGATTCATTTAATGTGTGGTGATAACAAAGTAGAACTTGCCGAAGAGTTGGAAGTTGGTTAAGCCATACGAATGGCTCAAGATCCCGACATCCAAGTAGAAAAATGTCGTCTTTTTTCGAGTTGATTAACTCATTTTAATGCACTGATTCACTCACAGTCTAGTAAATAAGTACGAAAGTTTTTTACGTTCGTCTATAAAACAGTTTAACAGTTGTATTTAAAAGTAGATTTGATTAATTTAACACGTGAAACTGACCTATAACAAAAAATCAAGATCAAACATTTTTCACAAAAATTTCAAAAACAGCACTCGATTGACTGCCCTCTTCCGCTAAAGCTAGCCAACTGAAATTATACAATGTTATTGCTATGGATACATGTTACAAATTTATGGGGTGGCCAAACTGAAAAACAAAAAAAAAAATTTTTATGGACCACCCTAGTATGCATGCATGCATAAGATATTCTGTAAAAGTTGGTTAATCCTACCAGCTATGACTCAAGTGATCCAACTTGTCTCTTGGTCTGAGCTTCACAACAAAACATACAAAACATTTGACTCACATAGACAAAGGTTACATGAAACTACTGTATACTAACATACAGAATTTGAAAATGTTGCCTGCAATACATGTATCTTTGATCTTTAGAATAATCTAAATTTGTAACATCTCCAAAGTTGAGAACAATCTAGAGCTATATCTTGTCTCACTGGATATGACTTTTACAGGACTACATTTCATTGTGAAAGATTAGCAAATGTCTTCTCAAACACAATGAAATTAACACTAACAAAAAGCTATCATTTAAAAAATAATATTAATAGTACACTCACAACATTTATTTATTTGCTCGAATTGTCTATTTTTAGTTTGGCATCATTTAAATGCAAGTTTTCCATTCCCACTATATACTGAAAATTCAGTTGAGTCAAGCTGAAATTTCTGATAACCTGGGAATACAGCCTGTGTGTAGTATTAATTAGTTTATTATTAGTTTGAATAAATTATTTTATTGAAGTTCTGATAATAAAATTATCTTTTTTTATATCTTCTCATTAAATGTATCATATATTAATTTTTGTAAAATATTCTTTATAGATTAATTGATATCACATGACTATTTGCCTACTGTACTGGTATTAAGGACGTTTCAAATACTCTCAAATAAATGTTTCAGTAAAATCACATAGTTCTGATATTTAATTTCTGAAATATTTGTGAACAAAATGTTATATTTATCTTCTGAACATAACATGAGTAACTAGCTCATGCATATTCCAATTTTTAATCAAATCTTGAATATAACTTGCATACCTTTCAAAGAGATATTTGTATTGTTCATAATAAAGCTTAACAAAAATTTAGATAAAAATACAAGTACAGTTTAAATGTTTGTTAAAAATTTCATAACTTTTATAAATAAATCTATATGTTAAAAGTTCAAATTTGGTACACAGAGTACGTCATGAGAATGTACTGTACACTAAGGGATTTTTCGAAATTCCCCTCTACGGGGAGAAGATTAAGGCTTAACCTGAAGAACTGATTCTACTGTACTATTTTAGATGTGGTGTTTTGTGCTTTTGACTGTGCTTTAGTAGAGTATGCCAGAAAAATGCATATTAAGAAGGGATTTTTTTGAAATTTTCCTCCACAGGGGAGAAAGAGAGAGGGCTAAAGATTATCCTGAAGAACTTGGCTTCTACTGTACTATTTTAGATGCGGTTTTTTGCGCTTTTGACTGGTTTAAGTAAGGCACGTCATAAGAATGCACACTAAGAAGGGATTTTTGGAAATTTTACACCCCCCCCAGGGAAGAGGAGGAAGGAGTTAGTTTTAGTCAGTATAAAGTGTAAATCACAAAGAAGGAAAATAAATAGTGGCACATATAGTATATGTTTTGGCAATTAATAAATATTTTAATTATTTCCACCTTTCAGGTAACCCAAAAACAATAAATCCAAAATAAACGAATTTGAACGAATATTTGAATTTGTTCCAAATTGGAAAATTCGAAATATAATGTTCCAAACAAGTTTTTTTAAATTTTAGAATTTAAAATTAATCATTTTATTGAAGTAAGGTTAAAAATTTCTCATAAATTTGACCCTAATCCTATAATATAATCGAGATGGGTTGATGATAATAATAATAATAATGAGCGCAGAACCCAAACAGTTAGAAGTTGAAAGTTTAAATTTGGTACATAGTTTGGGTACATCATGACATTGGACACTAAAAATTTTTGGAAATTCTCCCCACAGGGGAGAGGAAGAAGGTTTAAGGATTACCCTGAAGAACTCAGCTTCTACTCTATTATT
Source organism: Centruroides vittatus (assembly GCF_030686945.1). Lineage (NCBI taxonomy): Eukaryota > Metazoa > Arthropoda > Arachnida > Scorpiones > Buthidae > Centruroides > Centruroides vittatus. The sequence continues at coordinate 167,108 of NW_027120941.1, read as the reverse complement.
TTAGATGCGGTTTTTAGCATTTCTGTGGGAAATCAAACATATTTTTAGACCCATCTAAAAATTTTCTAATTAGTCTAGGAGGAGAGGTCCTAATTCTTGCACTTGATGAAAACGGGTAAGATCTGCTATATAATTATAAAGATTATCTTATGTAAGAGTTTATCACACGAAATGATCAATCTAACACATTTTAAGAAGTCTTTATTCCTCTACGGTACACAATTTAAAAAACTTTTTAAATGTGTTAGATTGGGCACTCAGTGTGCTAAACTCTTATGTAAGATAACCTTTGTAAATCAATTACTATAAGATAATATAGTAGAATGGTTAGAAGTACAGAATAATCAGATAATCTTAATCTTTGCTGTTCTTATTTTTTGCCTGAGCAATGCCGGGCTCATCTGCTAGTTTAATATAAAATAATAAAAACATGTAATTTACATGCAACAAAACTATCAGTTTTTTGATTCTTGATACATTTAATAATAATTTTTTTATTTGCATTTAGATAATATTTTGCATTTTATTGATACTTTTATTAGTATCTGTTTGTTCATATTAAAATTTAAAAAATTTATTTAGCATACATTTAATAAATGTTATAATTTAATGATATGTATGCTGTAAATTTTCGTTTTGAGTTATTTTGAAAACTCATTACATACACGCAAAAACCTTTATGAGAACAGGTACGATACATTTCACTCATATTAACAATTTTATTATTATATAACACTTTAGAGCTGAAACTTTGATATTCCATTAAAAACATTTTTAATTCCATGATTTATTCAGACTATATTATCTACATTAAAAAAAATACAATGAAGATGTTTCTTGAAGATCATCCATATATTCACTCTAATCAGTTTTTCATGTCATACTTTATTGCCAGTAAAGGAATGTCTTTTCATTCTCGATTATTATATTAGTTTATTAAATAAATATATAATACTCATCAACCTGCTAAGTTTTCAGATTTATGTTAGCAAAATCTCATCTTAGAGTCCAAAATAAAAAAAAATGTTAAGAAATTTTATCAGGAAAACTAAAGAGTAATAAATTTTAAGACAATATAATCCCATCATAAACAAAGTTGATCTAACAAACAAAATGTTTTCTAATTACTTGAAAAATTAAGCTATATAAAACTTATAGCCAAATGAATTACACATTTACTATTTAAACTGTTATATATAATTTTTTAAACATTATTTTGAAAACTTCATAATTATGATTAAGTTCAAGCAAGAAAAATATAATTTGAAATAGATGCATCAACACCGCTTGAAAATATTGAACAAAATGACATTTGTGGCAGTAATTGTACTTTAATTATATGGAAATATATTGCATCTTTAGTTTCATTTTTTTGATTTCAGAAATTAGAATTTAAATAAAATAATTTAACTTGACGTCACAATTAACAGATTTATCAACTAGTTATGCAATATAAAAAATTTCCTTTTATTAAATAATACATTAAAAAATATCACCAAATTTTAATTAATTACTTAGCAAATCAAGTCAAACAATTATAGAAAATTGATAAACTTCCTCGGTTTTCCAGAATCATTTGATTTAATGTACTATTTTATCGTTTTCAATAATAATATCACCAAAATAAAAAATTTGTATATCATTCTGAAGGTTTTTAAAGTTATTTAAAATTGATATATTTAAAGTTTATTTTAAAAAAAACTGTATTTCTTTTAATGTTTATTTTAACAAAAGTTTAAAATTTTTAATTATATATGAATTTTTTAATGATTATTAATTAAGGAAATCATTTATTCCTAATTTAATGATCAAAAAATTGAAATGTTCCTCTTCATATCATCACCATATTATATTAAAAAAATCCTACTCTAATTTTATAAATCAAATAAGCAATTTAAAAAACAAAAAGAATAAATTATAAACAGACATACATGTTTAAAGCATGAAACTGGTGCAGCAGAAAAATCAGGCCTATCTAAAAATGGTTTCCAATCAAAAGATCCTGCTAAATCTAGAAATAAAAAATATGTATATCATCAAAAATAATTATGCACAGCAGAAATTCTAATTATATCAAAATATTTAGTTTAAATATAATGATTCAATCATATGTCATTGATTAAAAATCAATTATAACTGTGTGAAAACAAAATTGAAAATAACAAGACTAGAAGACAATAGATAAAACATGAAATGTTTTGCATATATAATAAATAAAAAAAAGTAAATCATTACAATACTTAATTACTCTGATTAGTTTATTAAAGAACAAAAGTACAGCAAAAAAACTAATAGTTAAAATTAAAATATTTACTTCTATTATTATTAACAGTTTAATTAAAAAACTAAACCAGATGAGGAAGCTTTTATGTTCTAAAAATGGTATACAGTCAAACCTGTTTTTATGTGGTCTTTTTTTTGTGCGATTTTTTATTTGTGCGGTTTTTTTTGTGCGATTTTTTATTTGTGCGGTATAGTTGGTGATTAGTCTCGTGCGATTCGTCATGTCTCACGTTGACTTATTATAGCTAAATAAACTTATTATAGCATAAATGAACTTATTATAGTAATATTATTGCATGAATATGCGAAAAATGAAATAATTTATTTTTTAAGTCAGAAAAACACCACCTGGACAAAAATATGTAAAACAGACGATAGATGAGACGATGCAGTCAAGTGCTGACATCTGTTGTCAATAAATTCTATTTCGTACGGTTTTGAGTTATTTTCTATGTGAGACTTTTTTTATGCGGTCCCTATTGACCGCATAAAAAAATATTTTTTTAATTGTGTTGCGAAAACTATTTTTTATAGCCACTTGTGAAGTTTTGTGCGATTTTTTTTAATGCATTTTTTTTATGCGGTCCCTATTGACCGCATAAAAACAGGTTTGATTGTATATATATATATATCCTGAAATATAATTTTGAATACATTCATATTAATATTAGGGACTCTCCCCAAACCAATGTTTTACAATGCTTTCATTCAGTGGTGTAATTTATAATAATTTTTTAAGCAATATCAGTTACATATATATTATTTAAATAACTATAAACAATATTTTAAAATCTAATAAAGAATAATCAACTATAAGATGAAATAAATACAGTTATTTAAAATAATATGGAGCAAATTAATTTAGATACTCATGAAACCTTTAAAAATTGCAAAAATAATTTAATTATAAATTTAAAACTTGGACAACAATATTTACTTTATGTATTATATTGTGATACAGGTATACCTCACCTTATGTTGGTAATTGGTTCCAGGAGAGGCGACGTAAGTCAAATTTACTGGTCACTAGGCTAAACCACAAATAACCATTCCCAGTTCTGTATTTTATTTATAAATGCATTTTTAATAATATAGGGTTAATAAGAATCTATTTTAAGCTTACAAACAAATAAAGTTTAGTTTTTAATACTGTATAGTACAGAAAAAAGTAATCTAAATTTACAAATACATGTACAGTACATACCGGTACATACTTGTAAATGATGTTTACAACATTACAATGAACACACTCAGCAAAATGTAAATTAGAAAAAAACAAAACACCTTATGTTGCTGGTAAACACCTGATGTTTACAATTTGGCAATGTTTACAGTACATCACATACTCTTTATTTGTAAATGTGGTTTGCTTAAGATATTATAAAATAAGATGATTTTGTATGGTTAAATAACAAATACAGTTATTAAAATTATTTTGTGATAGTAGAAAATAAAGTAATTTATGTTAAATTTATTAATATTGAGTGGTGCTGACGCCACCGCCAAACGCCAATATTGAGCTTTTAAAGACCGCTAAATAAGACAATAACACAGAGTCACAGATGTGACTCTGTGTTGTATTCATATTTCTTTCATTTGTTCGTTTATATTTCACAGATATTCATATTTCATGTGTTTTCACATTTCATTCTCCAAGATTTATGATGATTATATTAACATTTACTGTAAATGTACATATTTTAATATGATTTTATGTGCTTTTAACACTTTTCTGGTGATATTATGACTTCAAAATTTGTGGCGAACAGATGTAAAATTGAATAAAATGCCTTAAACTTGATTTTTATTTTTCCCATATATTTTTTTTTGACAAATGACGTATAATCGAGAATGACTTAACTAAAAACAATGTAACCTGAGGTATACCTGTATTGACAAAATTACCAGAGGATTCTGTTTCCATTTGTATTCTATTGCAGAGGCAAGAGCCTCAAAGAAAAGGTCTCCAGGTGTGAGAATTCTCATTTTGGACTGTTAATGGTGTGACCAACCAAAAAAAATGAAAGCAAGAAATTTTTTTTGTATATTCGTGATATTTTTAGTTTTTAGAAATTAATTACAAGTGATAAATAAGTGAATAAATGATGGAAAATGAACAACATAAACGTAATGCATATAAAGATACAATATAACCTCAAAAATCCATAAATAATAAGACAAATGTATACAAAAATAGGTAAACATTATATAAAATGAGCATCCTGTAGATGTATGGAGTTGATTTCTGTTATGCCAACTCAAAGTAGAATCTCCATGCCACAGAGAGGCATTGATATCCTTATAACTGATAGAATGACAGTCGCACATATTTGTAAATGTATGGAGCCTCCACATAATGTATGTAATGTCTATTTCTAATACTTTAATAATCACAGCAACCATCAACCAAATTGGAAAGAGTGCAAGCAGCAAAAGCTGACTGGCTCAGACTTCCAGATATTATACTTATACTCCTTCAGTCTAGCACCCAAAGATCTTAATGTAGCTCCAATGTATTGAAGGTCATCCCTCTTGTCCAAGAGAAATAATGTATATTCCCAGAATGTCGCTGGAGTTGGGAGGGTCCTTATCATTATGCAGTAGCTTATAGATACAGTGAAATTCAGTTAACGTGGCATCCGGTATGCTGGCAAATCCGATAAGCCAGCATGTCCAGATCATCTTGGGAAGAGTATCAGTGCACTATGGTATTTGTATTTATACATAACTAGGTAACCAGTTAATTAAAACTAAAAATAATAACTAAATTTAAAATTAAATTAAAATTCAAAAACTTTAAAAAATTTTGTTCCTTTATAATGAAATCAAAATTAATTAATTAATTAATTAAAATTTAAATCAAATCAATTAAAACAATATTTCAGAAAGTGTGGATAAAGTATTTGTCTGTCTTGATGAATTTGATTATATTTCATCCAGGCAGTCAGAGTTGAGTTCCTATTTATGTCACTTTTTGTAAAGTGTTAGTTTCGGTTTTGGGTGGAAGTGACAAAACATTTTGCTTTTAATAAGTAAAATATATAAAATATAGAGTTGATACAGAATAAAAAGTCTACAAAGCACAAAGTAAGATTTTAGTTAGAGTATTCTTGTTTCAAACTAACCAAGGGTAGGAATAATCTGGAAAAATTGGAATGGCATGTTAAACAACCATAAAAGGTGGATTTGTACAGTTTTACATGCAAAGATATGTAAAATTGCATCCAGGAAATCAAAAAAACCAGAAAAATTCCATTATCTGGTAAGTTGGCATATTCGATAAATCGGCACAATGTCAGTCCTGACAATGCTGAGTTAACAGAATGTCAACGTAGTAGGAATTCCTTTGTACTTGTTCCTTCTGCCAGTGGCTTTACTGATCTTCTAGACTTTGTGGAAGAACCTAGCATACTCCATCACAGTATAATTTCAGTCCTTGACGAGTCATTTGTGTCAACTTTTGGTTCCAAGTGAAAATTATTTTTATTTACGTTATTTACTTTTTCATTATTTATCTATGTATTTATTTGTAATTTTATTTTATTCTATTATTTTAACTTTTAATTTAAACCAACTAGCATTTTCCAATTTAACAAACCATTTTTGGAAAATTATCCATTATATTCTATTTTTGCTAAGTTTGATTTTGCATTCTATCCGAGAAAAGTCTTTAAAAATGACCAAACACATTCGTAATTAAATTATTTTTTCTATTTTTAAAAGTTCCATGAGTGTCTGAATTTGCATATTTGAGAAAATTAATAATAAATTAAAATTAGACACATGACACTTAAATTAATCATCCAATGGACATTGTAGCATTCTACGAAGCACTGAGTCAAACTATGACATCTCATAGGACCTAAAATGATTTGAGATTTTAGATTGTTTTTGAAATATATTCAACACCTTTCAAATACACTATTTCATTTTTCTGTAGAAAGTTCATTATCAAACATTTCAAGTCAGTGAACGAGTAATGAATGAGTTAGTAATCAGTCAATGTAGGTTTATATTACATTAGACTTTGACAAAAACAACTCAAATATCATAATATAAAAAAAACGTTAAGCAATGCATAACATTAACAAAATCCTTAACCTATGTAAAAGCTTAATTATTTCACCTTGTTTGGATTTCTTTAAATGAGAACTTTTCTTTAAAGTAGATTGTGAAATTGGTCTTTTAGTAGTTTTCATTTGAGTGGAGGTCTAAATTTAAATAATATTTAAAAATCATTGTAGAATATTTAAATTTATTTTTTTTAAAATGCAATATATTACAAAATACCTTTCCTCCTGTTGCTTTAGGTAAACCCCTAGAACATGCTAAACTACAGTAACGTTTTGTCTTTGAGTAGAAAGCATGTTTCACGCCAATATTTCCACATCGTTCACACACTGCTATAAATACAAATCATTTTATTATTTTAAAAAATTAACGACATTTTACAATTAATTAATTAAATGTTTTAGTTTTTAAAATTTCTGTAAAACTTCTAAAGCATTTGAAAAAAAATATATATAAATTTTAAAATTAAATTCTTAAACATTTTTAAATAATTTATTTTATTAAAATAAAAATATACCAGCGTAACAAATCTGAAGTATGCAATAAGTTATCATTAGTTTATTACTTAGTTTAAAAAGAGTATAATAAATTTTAACTCAATTTTTCAGAACTCCTTTCTAATAAAATAATGGTTTTTAATCACTCTTCAGTAAAATAAAATTGTAATTAAAATAAAAAATAAATTAAAAAAAAATAATAATAGCAAACAGGAAAATGTATATGAAAAAATAAAAGCTTTCACTCTTATTTCGTCATATTACTTTTTGAATGTATTGTTCTATAAAAATACAAATCATCTTGTAAAGATTTTTAAAAATTCTAGCTTCTAAAACATTGGTTTTTTTTAAATTTATATTTTAGAAAATAAGAATATTTATATTAGAGATTATTTCATATACAAGGAGTTCCAAACTTGGTTGTTAGCAACCGAAGGGGTCAATAGATTACAAGGACAGCGCCGGATTAAGCCTCTAGCGGGCCCTAGACAAAATTTAAATTGGGGCCCCATTTAAATAAGTTGCATCTAAACAAATCTTATATAATGTGACATTAGCGTAGCTAGCATGGGTGACACCCGGTGCGGATATCGTGGTGTCACCCATAACTTTTTAACTCTTTTATAAAACACTATTGAATTGTAATATCTTCGCACTCGAGCAACTTGAACGCTATATTGAATATGCGATGTCGCGACGTATAAGTGTAGATTTAGAAAATAAATCATAACCATCCATACATCACTACTACCACGAGGCCCTAGGAATATTTCTAGATGGTGCAAGAGATCCCATGGTGTACTACATTACTTCTGACACACGGGTGGCTGGCTGTTGACCTTTTTTTTTTTTTTTCTTTTTTTTTTTTTTAGGTAATGGCTAGTTGAGCAGAGCTTAGTAAGAATTGTTAAATATAGCCTTTTCTGTCCTATCGAATTTCAATTCGAGTTTCAGAATCGAAACAGAAGAATCTTCTGCACTGAAGCCAGGCCCCTCTGGATTACGGGCCCTAGACATTTGTCTACTTTGCCTATTCGATAATCCGGCCCTGTACAAGGGGTTGTTTGGAAATTGGTATGTAAATTATATTTAAAAATATAATAAAAGTAACAACTTGAATTCTAGTTTATGTTTAATAAAGAAAAATTATTTTCTATTTTGAGATTTTTCTATCCTATTTGTAATTTATTTTGTATCAGTATAAAAGGAGCAAAGAATTAAATGTAATTTTAAAAAAGAGACAACTAGCAAACAAAGTTGAAAACCCCTGATGTATAAAATAAAATATACAAATTATTTTCTAATTTTAATGATGTATATTGGCTAATTAAAATCTAGACCAGGGATGAGCAACACGCGGCCCGTTAAACATGTTTATGCGGCCCACCAAGCATTTCTAAAATTGAATTTATTTTATCGACTTTCTCCCATCAATATATTGTTATAAAATTAATTATATTAAAATGGTAGTACATACTAAACCGAAACAATTTTTTGTGAAAAGTTACTCACTTGTCGGCGGACTTGTTCAAACATGCAATACGAATGCGCTGCGTCTGTGCTTTTTGTGTTTGTTTCTGTCACACAATCAGTCAGACTGGTAAGCTGTTAACTAGCAATTTTAGCAATTGTTGTGTTTCTTGAAAGGCATTAGTGCAATATTATTGTCAAAAAGGTAATATTAGAGATTTTTTTATTCAAAATTAAGTTTTCCTACAAATTTTTTTAACTTTCAAATTTTTAATCCATAATAGCATGTCGGAAAAGCAATAGCATAATTTTTAATGCATAATAGCAAACAAAAAAACGGAAGGTTGCGGATGAACACAGGCATTTCCAAGAAAAGTGGAAATTTGATTATTTTTTCACTTTCATCACAGATAAAACTGTATGCTTAATATGCTCAGAGACTGTGTCAACATTAAAAGAATATAACATAAAAAGGCATTACGATACAAAACATGAACAACAATATAAAAACTTAACAGGACAACTCCGGATAGATAAGTTTAATCAAATGGAGAAAAACTTGGAAAACCAACAGGCTATTTTTAAAAATCAAGCTATTTTATCAAATATGGCAGTAAAGGCTAGTTTTGTTATCAGTCAAATACTGGCAAAAAAAATGAAACCCTTTGCGGATGGAGAGATGATAAAAGAATGTCTGACTGCTGTTGCAGAAATAGCATTTCCTGATAAAATAAATATTATTTCAAACATTAGTTTATCAAGATTCACCATTGCAAGGAGAATTGAAGACTTGTCCGAGAACATAGCAACAACGCTTCATGAACGCATTGCAAAATTCGAATACTGTTCTTTGGCACTTGATGAGAGTTGCGATATTAGCGACACAGCACAACTGGCTATATTTATACGTAATATTAACACCAAATTTAATATTACCGAAGAATTGTGTTCACTGATTCCAATGCAAGGGACTACAACCGGCAAAGACCTGTACAATGAACTAAAGTCTGTGTTGGAAAATTTTTCATTTTCATTAGAAAAGATTATTGGTATATCGACAGATGGAGCATGAGCAATGTCAAGCACGGAGGTAGAAGTATCGGGAAGGCTATTTCAAGACATTAAGAAGGTCACAGGAAGGGAAATATTCGTTAACCACTGCATAATTCACCAGGAAAATTTGTGTGCGAAAAGATTGAGTTTGCCAAATGTCACAATACCAATATTTAAACTAATTAATTTTATAAAGTCGCATGCGTTAAATCACCGTGAATTTAAAGAATTCCTGAAAGATTTAGAAACTGAATATGGAGATGTGGTTCTTAATACCGAAGTACGTTGGCTTAGTAGAGGTGCAATGCTAAAAAGAGTATACAACTTAAAAAGCGAAATACAGTGGTACCTCGACATACGAGTGCCCTAATATACGAGTGTTTTGAGATACGAGCCGCCGAGCGAGCGATATTTTGCTTTGAGATGAGAGCAAGATTTGAGATACGAGGAATCGCACACTACACCACTGCACACGACCCCAACATGCGCCCCGCATGTTGGGGTCGTGTGCAGCGTCTAACGGTTTCTCCCACCTCAGACTAGACCTCAGTCTGTGTGCTTGTTTCCCTCGTTTTCGAAGAATTTTTGATAAATTGGGTTCGCGTTTTACGCTTTTTGTACATTTACAAAACATTATCACATTTATTTTTATAACCATGGGTCCGAAGAAGATGATGATGTCTATTGAATTAAAGCGTGAAATCATAGAAAAACATGAGCAAGGTGTGCAAGTAATTGACTTGGCGAGGATGTACGGGCGTAGCACATCAATGTGCTTAAACAGAAGGAGTTGATAAAGCGTATAATGCCAGCTAAGGGCGTTACAATAATTTCTAAGCTCCGGACGTCTCTCCATGAAAAGATGGAGAAACTACTGATGGTGTGGGTGACAGAGAAGCAGCTTCAAGGAGAACCTTAACACAAAGCATCATACGTGAGAAGGCACGAGCGATTTACAGTGATTTGCTGAAGCAGATCCCACACACTTCCACAAACGAGGAATCGGAGGACTCGTTTAAAGCCAGTCAGGGCTGGTTTGACAACTTTAGGAAAAGGACCGGCATTCACTCCGTCGTCAAGCATGGTGAGGGAGCAAGTTCGGATGTGAAGGCAGCTGAGGTTTAAATCAAAACGTTTTCCGACTGATAGAAGCCAAAGGATACATCCCCCAGCAAGTCTTTAACTGTGACGAGACAGGGCTTTTCTGGAAAAGGATGCCAAATAGGACTTACATAACGGCAGAGGAGAAGATGATGCCAGATCACAAACCCATGAAGGATGGATTAACTCTAGCACTTTGCGCCAATGCGAGTGGCGACTGCAAAATTAAGCCTCTGCAAAATTTAAGCAAAATTAAGCATACCATTAAGCTCATTAAGCAAAATTAAGTATACCATTCGGAAAATCCCAGAGCCTTTAAGTCACATAAGATTTTAAAAGAAAAACTGCAAGTTATGTGGAGGGCAAATCCGAAGGCGTAGGTCACCAGGAAATTCTTTGTGGAGTGGATAAACCTGGTGTTTGGCCTTTGTTAAAAAATATCTACAGGAAAACAACCTACCCATGCAAGCCCTTCTCGTCCTCGACAATGCCCCTGCTCATCCACCAAATCTCGAAGATGATTTACTCGAAGAGTTCAAGTTTATAAAGGTTCTCTACCTACCACCTAACACCATTCCTATCCTGCAGCCCATGGATCAGCAGGTGATTTCTAATTTTAAGAAGTTGTACACCAAGCACATTTTTCGGCGCTGCTTTGAGGTGACGGAGAACACAAACCTTACCCTTCGAGAGTTCTGGAAGGACCACTTTAACATCGTGATATGCCTAAGAATTATTGATCAGGCCTGGCTGGGTGTTACAACGAGGACCTTAACCTCTGCATGGAAGAAGCTGTGACCTGAGGCTGTAGCTGAAAGAGCCTTCGAAGGATTGGAACCCGAAGTGTCAGTGGTAGAGGAGATTGTTTCTCTGGGAAAATCTATGGGTCTGGAGGTGGATAAGAGAGATGTGAACAAACTCGTCGAGGAACAGTCTCAGGAGCTGACAACCGAGGAGTTACACGATCTACATTCGCAGCAGCATACGGTGGTTCAACGAAAAATTAGTTCTGAAGAGAAGCCAGAGATGGAGGAGGTTATCTCTACAAGAGATATAAAGGAGATCTTGGAAATGTGGGAGAAAGTTGTGGAGTTCGTGGATAAAAATCACCCCGAAAAAGTTGCAACTGGTCGTGCATCGGAGTTGTTCAACGAAACTTGCCTAACTCATTTCCGCAATATCCTGAAAGAGAGGAAGAAACAAACCTTTTTGGACAGTTTTTTTAAACGATCTGCAAGTGAAAATGAGCAAAGCGTGACGAAAAAAGCGAAGACCAGTGACAAAAATTAAGCGCTTCTGTAAGCACTTCACTTTTTCTTTTATTATGTTTTTATAGAATATGTATTTGTTATTTATAAACAAATGTTTCTTCTTGTAAATACATTTTTCTTATTCAAAAACACTTAACAAAAACAACTGAAGTGGTGTTTTGGGAGCTGGAACGGATTAATGGCATTTCAATTAATTTCAATAGGGAAAATTGCTTTGAGATACGAGCAAGGTTACGGAACGAATTAAACTCGTATGTCGAGGTACCACTGTACAATTGTTCTTGGATATGAAGGGATATGCCTTTCCTCATTTTGGTAATAAAGAATGGATGTGCAATTTTGGGTTTCTTATCGACATGACTCAGCATCTCAATGATCTTAATGTGGAACTTCAAGGCAAAGGACAGTTTATTCACAATTTGTATGATAAAATTCAGGGCTTTGAGCGCAAATTAAAATTGTTGAAACAGCATCTTTTGCAGAATAATGTGTCTCACTTTCCACATTTAGAAAAAGAAAACGTTACTACTTCTCAAAAATACGCACAATATATAGACATTTTAATCAACGAATTTCAATTACGATTCCAAATGTTCAAAGCTGAGAAGACAGCGGTTTCCATGAAAATGTTTTCCTCGCCATTTAACATCGATGTGGATACAGTTCCCGAAGACTTTCAAATGGAAGTGATTGACATGCAGAATAATACCGATTTAAAAAATGTATTTTTCTCAGTAAACATCGAAAATTTTTATAAATCTTATGTGAGCCCTGAGAAATTTCCGCTTTTGACGAAAAATGCAAAGCAAATGATGTCTCTGTTCGGAAGTACGTATGTTTGCGAACAATTATTTTCAACCATGAATTTAATCAAAAATGACCACCGATCAAGACTGAGTGATGCACGATTAGAAAGCTGCATACGTGTAGCTAGCTACCTGATCAATTTCGGCTGATATTGATCAGCTTGTATCGAAAAAACAGTGCCAAATTTCTCATTAAAAATTTCAAGTAAATTCGTTTTTCTGTTCTTTTCTTGTTTGTTTTTATTTTGCATTAAAATTTGTATATGAAATCTTTACTTTTTTAAATTTTATATTTTTTTATTCTAATGTTTATTATAAATAAAGTTTTGTAAATTATTAATAAGTGTTACTTTATGTGCGGCCCACCAAAAAATTTTAAAATTTAAATTGGCCCGTTGATTAAAAAGGTTGCTCCCCCCTGATCTAGACTGTAATGATGCTTTTAATTAATATTTATAAGATAATTGAATTGATTATATCCTTCTAATTTTATATGCATTAGAAAATTCAAAAACTTATTTTAATAAGATAAACGTAACTCACCCATCCCATCTTTTCGAATTGCAAGTGGTCTTTTGAGTCCATTTTGAGATAATGAATTTTCTTGTTGGCATAGCTCATTATCACTATCACTTTCTGAAGATGATGATGATGATTCACTGGTAGAACTGATTTCATTTATCGAAGACATTTTCAAGATTTATTTATTGGCATTAAACTCCCATAAAGTGATGTATAATTCCTAAAACAAAAATCTTTATTTAAAATTATCTACTGTATTAAAACAATGAAATGAGACATTTAGTTTATTAATCTTTGACTTTGGCATCAATTATGTGAACAATTATTCAGTTCAATATAAGAAAAATTCAGAGATTAAAGCAAAGAAACTATAATTCATAACATGAAAATTAAAATAATGAGTTTGATACTTAACACAATGTAAAGTTTCTATAAGACTAATAATATAAGTATTATTAATAAGTAATTAAAATTTCATATAAATTTTCAACAGCAACCAATAATCAGTGAATTGAATAAGATTTTACTTCCATTGTAGGATAACTTACATAAATAAAGAATTCTGATATAATGATGATTTTATAATATTTCAAATCAAGTTATTTAAATGGCATAGTCAGGTGGAAAGATATGTGAGGTATTTAATCTTTAAATCAGACTGCCTTTACTGAAGATGACAATAAAACATGGTCAAAAGTACTAGCGAGTTTGTCTTTAAAGTTATTCTAACACTGAGAGAGAGTTGTTTTTCTTGTTGTTACATTGAATAGGGTAATTGTACTTCTGTTTCTTTGATGCAAATTAATTTGTCCCCTTACAGAACAGTACATTAAGTGCACTGTCATGATTACTGCTAAATATTAAAATGTAAATCAAGGCTATAATCTAAAATAGCTCATATAAAATAATGTTAAATCAAATTAGCAATACATCTAATTTATAAATATGTAAACAAAATAAAAATTTTTACACAAATGTGTGAAACTTTAAAACTGAAATTCAAAATATGACAAAAAAATTTATCGTATTAAATAACAAGTTGAATCTGCTTATTGTAAGTAGGTACTTTCTAGGAAAACAAATTGAGCTCCACAGCATAGATATCTCGGTTTTGGCTTCACATGAAGACACAAATATGGTGACATGCTTCTAACATTCCATCTGAACTGGTTTCAAACACACAGGTTTTGTCAGCATCGCAACCAACAAAAGCATCTAAAAATGTTTAAAATGCCCATGTACTACCAACTCCAGTGATCAGTTAAAACATACACATGTGCAGTCACAGGCCATGCATGTTACATGCTTGTTGTAAAGATCAAAATAAAAAGTTATTGTAGAGATAAATGTAAATTGACAGCAATTGGAAACTTGACTGACATGTAGCATGTGACCAACTTACAGATGATAAATGGCCCATAGACTTTACATGGCAAATTTTGATCTCAAATACTCAGCCCATAAATTGAATTTCAAAATTCTGGCTTTGTCATGACATTAGTCTTGTCAAGTTGTACATATCTGCAAAAAATTCTGTTTAGTGGTCACGTGACTGCTTTAAACTTTGATCACAGGCAAAACACTTTCTGACTTATGCAGAGCGCCGATCAATTATGTTAGGACTCACCTATACTCATAATAACCAACTTATAACATTAAGCAAAGTAAACAGGACTATAATTATTGAAAATTCTGATTTTATTAATTCTGATATTAAAAACATATTTTAAAACAATTAAAAATTGTATAACTTGAAGATTCGTTGATTATGAATATTATTATCTGTTTTATTTCACAATTAAGTGATGATTTAAGACATCTGACTCGACACATCCACTTTATTCAGTAGTGTATCTTTTATATATTTGTTTGCCAATACACATTTCATACATGTTTTCATAATCAAAAACCGTTGCAACTTCCTCTTCCATTAATGATAAGTTTTGTATTTCCTCAACCACATTTGCAGGATCTTGTGCTACTAATGCGCTGTTATCAAGCTAAGAGGATATATATGAGAGCTGTTATTTTGTGAATTAGATTAATTATTGGCTGAGCTAGTATCTGCTTTACTTCAATTAACATTTAAAATACTGGTTAAGGATGTTAATGATAGCTGATGAAAAAAATTGTGCATTATTAGCCACAAGTTGAAACAGAAAATGCAAAAATAAAGCTTAAAAATGCCTATTTACCTGAAGAAACTAATAACCCCGATTACAATCTAAATACAACAAACTTCCTAACACACTGTAAAATTAGACTTACTTCTACCTTGAACCAAACAGTGCTAATATTTCTTCTCTATCCTTCTTTTTATCTCACTAACGTTTTCGAACCTTTGGTTCTTCTTCAGGTGAACTTATTCGATGGCAAGAACTTTTTTAAAAAACGAATTTCCTTCATTTCCGAATTCGTTTTTTAAAAAAGTTCTTGCCATCGAATAAGTTCACCTGAAGAAGAACCAAAGGTTCGAAAACATTAGTGAGATAAAAAGAAGGATAGAGAAGAAATATTAGCACTGTTTGGTTCAAGGTAGAAGTAAGTTTACAATCTAAATTTAATAAGCGTATTTTAACTGTTTTGAAAACTGCTAATTTTGATATTATTAAATGACCGATAATAGTATCTATGATTACAATAAGTGAAGTGGATCTATTGTATTAAAAATAATCTAGGAATATAAATAGGAATTTTCTTCAAAACACTGAATTGAACTATTTGATTTTTTTAGAAAAAGTATTTTATATAGGAAGAAATAATGGACAAGTATAAAACTTCTATATTTATATCATATTTTTATATCCAATATCACAAAATCAACTTTCCATTACATTATTTTAAATTACATTAAAACATTGATAATTGTTATGAAGTAATGTAAAATGTAATTAATTTATTATTTATTTTGTCTACCTGAAAGAAGGTCATCTCAAATTCGACTATGAAAGGTTTTGACAGATAAACTTATCTACATACAAATTATATATATACATATATTTTTATTAGTTTTAAATAGTATATATATATATACTATTTAAAACTAATAAAAATAAGATATAAACTTTACTTGCTATAATTTTTAAATCATTAAACACATTCAAATATATTTTTGCATATAAAAATTAAATACAATGAACAATTTATGTTCAAAGTACAAAATGCATTAAGAGAACAAAAGTAAACATTTCACTTTACCTTATATAATACAAAGAATTTCTGCTTGGTTAATTCACTCTTATTTTTATATAAAAATTTCTGCTTGATAAATCCAAGCTTGTATAAACACGGATTTATCAACTGCATCAATAATCAACAAAACCATGTTTTATCAGTTTCAGAAGTAGTTAAATAAAAAAGTTCTTCCTAAGTAAAAAATATTTCGCATCTAGAATAAATTTTATTTACCTAACAAAATGTTATTAAATGATCTAAAAAATATACAATAAGAAAGTTATAAAATATTTTACATTAAAATTAATAATATTGTTAATAAATATTGTGTATAATGTTGTTAAATATTAAATACTACCATAACATGCAATTTTTCTGTGAAAAAGATAGGATTTTTATTATTATTATTATTATTATTAATGGTGTCATTTTTATTAAGCTACTTAAATATTTATTTTATTATTTGTTTGCTTATTGATCTGATAACAAGAATAAATATTTTCTCGATAGTATAGGAATGGTTTTAAAATATTATTGATTTTTAAGCCAATTATTTACACATTTTAAATAACAAAACTATAGTAAATTTGTATAAATAAAATAAACAGCTGACAGATATAATCATAATTATATTATTACAGTATATAATAATCTTAAAAAAATAATCATATTTGCAATAAATTAACACAAAAGGAGTGGAATAAAAATAGATTTACAACCATCAGTAAGAATAATTTAAAAATTTTGGCTTTAAAAATTATATTAAATCATTATTTTAATGTGTATTATTTAAGATTTTGTAAACATATTAAATTACATCTATCATAAACATGACATTCTTTAAAGAAAAGATGTAATTTCATAGTTTTAGGGAAATACACATTCATGTATGAAAAACATAAAACATTTATGTTTATTATTGGGTGTACTATAGATTACTCCCTATGGAATTTCAGGACTTTGATTATATATTTGAACTCAGGGAACCGAGACAAGTTCAACGATACCCTATTTTTGGACCGGAGACGAAAAATAAAAAAGTTATCACACTTTTTAAGTTACCATACTTTTTTAATGCTCTCATGCAGACCGCACCGTAGTTGCTAGTATTGCCATCTTGCAGTAAAGACCGCAAACCATGATGTTGGACTACGGTCATCTCCCGGAGCATTAAACACGCGATACAAGAGCGGAGAGAGCGACACGACTTCCTATTATCGCACGATCGCTATTTCGGTTAAGGTTACTTATGGCAGCAAACATGGCGGCCCGACTGACCTCTCATATGGAAGCCACCACACGCCGCCATGTGCTAAACTAGTGATCGATTCACGGTAGTTCTTGAACAAAGTAAAAAAAGGGGGGAAACGTCTACTAAAGGCAATTTTAACAGCAAGCACGCAACTCCCAATCGTGATAGCAAGGCCGACTTAGCGGAGAGCGACACAACTCCCTATCATCGCACGATTGCCGGAAAAAAGTATGATTGCTTTTTTATTTTTCGTCTCCGGTCCAAAAGTAGAGTATCGTTGAACTCGTCTCGGTCCCGAGTTCAGATATATACCCAAACACACAAAATTCCATAGGGAGTAATCTATAGTATACCCTTATTATTGAATAAATGAATATATAGCATCATGTAAAACACTTAATTTGTTAATTGATCTGATATCACCACTATTAAATTTATTTTCATTTCCTAATTATATAGAAATTTAAATAACTACTTTAAATAAATTTTATTAACAGTCCATAATTATATACTTTACGATCTATTTATATAAACAACCTACAGCGTGCTCAGCAGAAAATAATACAAAAACTAAACAAGCACCTGATCACTCGCTGAGAGATATTTATTCTTAACACAAACGTTTTCAATCCAATCAATGGATCATCATCAGGTAAAATTAGAACATTACAAAAAATAGAACAACAAGTTCAAAATACAAAAAATATAACGGCTAACCAATATGTAACTAACAGCACAATAACGTTTCTAAATATCAACAAATTAATAAAAATGCTGCTAAAATTAAAAATAAAATATTAATATATAACAAACAAATAGTGTATACAAAATATTAATACCTCTGCCTTAATAAACAAATTAATAACACTAAATATTAACACTGCTTAATAAGCTGTACAGAGCTTTTCATTTAACTATACATATTAACAAAGCTACTGCTCTTATTTGAAGTTTATAACTGCAAACTTCCATGCGGAAGGAAGTCCATCGGCATCTCTTGCGTTGATGCAATTCCCTTTAAGCTTGCTTTTATAGATTTCTAATTTTTCGGCCGTTCTTGCCAAGGTCGGGGAGTGTATTTGTTTCAGTATATCTGCTTCATTCCATCTTACTATTGAGCCTTCCGCTTGTGCCATTTGTGACAATACTGTGGCATTAGAACCTTTTCTAACATCATATCTGTGCTCTTTTATCCTTACCCCTAGATTTCTAGTAGTAACCCCAACATAATCTTTACTTATTCCTAACATCTGATTCTCGTATGGAATCCTATAAACGCCGGACCTATCCTCTTTCTTAATTAACCCTTTATCATTTCTAAGAATTCTGTACAGATTCGGAGCTCTTTTTAAGATTATCTTTGTATCCTTTATATGTGCGATTTCTTTCATAATGCTTCCTAAGCGCTTGTTGTACGTAAATTTCGTGTATGTAGATGGACCACGCCCACGACCAGGTACTGCATCGGTACTAACTTCTAATTTATTGATAATCCCCTTTAAAACATTCCTCTTGTAGCCCAATGCTTCTGCTACCTGCGTGATTCTTTCTATTTCTGCATCCCTGTCTATAACACTTTCGCAGTATAAAAAAGCCCTCCTAACTAACGCTCTAAACGCTGCTAATTTATATTTATAGGGATTGTTAGAGCCAGCCGGAATATAAAGTGGGCTACGAGTTGGTTTAATAAATACCCTGGTAGATATACGTCCCTCTCTAAACATAACCTTAATGTCCAAAAAATGTATCATAACCGAGCTTTTTTGCTCTAGTTTTAAGCTTAGGCCATCTTCATTATCATTGATCTTGTCAATAAATCTAGCAATTAATCGATTGCTTTTCCAAATTATGAATATATCATCGACATACCTTTTGTAGTATACGATGCTGTTCTTGAAACTACGCAAAACTTTAACCTCAAGCCTACTAACAACAAGCTCACACAATAGCCCAGAAATTGGGCTTCCCATAGGGACCCCTCGGCATTGCTTATACGTTTGTCCTTCAAACGCAAAGAAAGACTCGCAGCAAACGAGATTAACCATCTCTACCAACTCATTCCTATGATGTGCTAAAGCAGGGTTTACTCTGGTCAAAAAATCCAAAAGTGCTTCTACACAAGATTCA
This sequence comes from Centruroides vittatus, assembly GCF_030686945.1. Lineage (NCBI taxonomy): Eukaryota > Metazoa > Arthropoda > Arachnida > Scorpiones > Buthidae > Centruroides > Centruroides vittatus. Next base: position 147,481 of record NW_027120941.1, on the reverse strand, counting down.
ATCTTGATAGAAGGGAACAGATTTTCGTAATCCAATACAGTCCCAACTTCGTCATCAACTAAGTAAACCTCTTGTAGTCCTTTGACCACCGTTACCGGATCCTTAGCCACCAATTCATTGCTTTCCATCTTGGAGGAGATATACTGATGCAACCGTTTTTCAAGGAGGAACGTAGGCGCTTTTCGTTTTTCCACAATAGGTCTGATTTTTTTGCCTTCCTTATGAGTCTTAGCAAAGGCAAATAATCTAGGGATCCCTGGTCTAGGGTTACGACATTTTACTAAAAAAGGTAAGATCTTCGCCAGTTTTGATCCTCCCAGTTTTCTAACCCTTCTATCAATTGCTTCAACTATGTTACTATTTATCTGAATACAATCCGTTTTTCTGATATACTCCTTCAACGCTTCGTCGTATGTAGGTTTTTTCATCACAACGATCTGCTTGCTTTTATCCGCTCTTGTTGCGATTAAGTTGTTCTCTTCCAGCCATCCCTTAGCATAAGCGATGTCTTTATTATAACCTCTTCCTTTCCTAGTTTTCTGATTCTTTAACACAGCTTTCCAACGTATATAGTCTTTGTCAACCGGATCTAACCCCACGATTCCTCTTTCAATCTCCTGGAGTGTTGCATCAACGCAAGAGATGCCGATGGACTTCCTTCTGCATGGAAGTTTGCAGTTATAAACTTCAAATAAGAGCAGTAGCTTTGTTAATATGTATAGTTAAATGAAAAGCTCTGTACAGCTTATTAAGCAGTGTTAATATTTAGTGTTATTAATTTGTTTATTAAGGCAGAGGTATTAATATTTTGTATACACTATTTGTTTGTTATATATTAATATTTTATTTTTAATTTTAGCAGCATTTTTATTAATTTGTTGATATTTAGAAACGTTATTGTGCTGTTAGTTACATATTGGTTAGCCGTTATATTTTTTGTATTTTGAACTTGTTGTTCTATTTTTTGTAATGTTCTAATTTTACCTGATGATGATCCATTGATTGGATTGAAAACGTTTGTGTTAAGAATAAATATCTCTCAGCGAGTGATCAGGTGCTTGTTTAGTTTTTGATCTATTTATTTTGCAATACATATTCCTGGTAATGTCAATATACATTAAAAACAATCCAGCATTTCCCTTTAGATAATGTATGTATAAACTATTAAAAACTGTATGTAAGGAAATTAAAGATTTCCTATCAAGAAATCAAATTAAAAAGTAATTTTTCAAATATGAAATTAGTTGAATTTAATAATTGTTATTATTACACCAATTAAGTTAAAAATTCATAAATATTTTGAATAATTTTTAGTATAAAGAGAACTTTTAAAATCTATTATATTAAAAACTAACTTTCTAATGTGTTCACTGATTGATAAACGAATTATCATTATTGGTTATGTTATTGGTAGATAGATTGTGTCTTACTCAGTTGATACAGCTGGAGTTTGCTTTTTGAAACATTAGAGAGCATTTTAAACAAAGAGAATGCTCTGTACATTGTACAATTTGCTTCAATATTAACTTCTAATTGAGATTAATATTGCCAGTTAAGAAAGGTTAGCAATGTTAGGACAATGAAGCATTTGATTATAGGTGATCATTTATTCAAAATACTCAAAAGACAACTGCTCAAATATAGATTCAAAATGGAGAGAACCAATTCAGATCAGCTTATTTAGGAAAGCAATGCAATTTGTATTATCCAATAAAAGAAAAATGCTAACAGATACTTATGGTTATGCCCAAGGTTCTCAAAATGTAAACATTACAAGCCTTGGAAGCTCAACATATACTACACTACCATTAAGACAAATGACAGGGAGTAAAACTCGAAATTTAAATAATTTCCATGTCTAAAGAATGCTACATTTGTGGAGCAATATGGAATTTGATAAAGGATTGTCTGAAAAAATTTTAGAAATTACTAAATATTTAAAACAAGAATAGAAATCAAGTGGATAGATACACAAGACCAGATAAAATTTTAAATAAAAATAATACTTCAATTGCAAGATTTTAAGGAAAAAGTTTTGAATTGAAATAACGCAATTTCTGGTTGCGTTATTTCAATTCAGAATTTGCATCAGAAGTTTATATATAGTTAATCGGGGCCTCCTGCCCCTAAGGTTTCCATATCTGGTCTCAGATTTCATCTATCTAATTCTATTCTCAAGATTAAAGAAAAACAAACAGATGGATGAAGTGGAATTTATAGGTCTACAATTTTTTGAAATTGCAGCCCAACAACTGAATTTCATATAAATAAATTACAATGGAACTTTAAAATCATTATTCTATAGATGTTTGGTATCATTTAAAAAAAATTCATGATACTGGTCTACAAAATTCAAAATTGTGAGTTTGGTGGTCCATGAGTCCAGAAAGGTTGGCAACCACTGACATACATTATACAAAAATTAAAATTTTACAGATTCATAACAGCACATACATTATACTATAGAAAGCTGCTATACAAAGCACTTATCACAGTCAGGAAATTCTTAAACATAGCAATAAACTAAGTAATAGATTGTTCTGTAGTTATGCCTTAACTGATCTGATATAGCATTAGGCACCAGTGTATAGCTGAGTATGATACATTTCACCAGTATCACTTTTGGTCACTAACAGTAAGTGTGAAAACAGTAACAATTACACTGTCTGCCATTCCAGTCAGTACAATGGTGAACATGCAACAGAAACCAGTGTATATTGTGGTATAAGTTTAAATCAGTTATAACAGTGCAACATCAATATCATAAATGATATACTTATGCTCAAGACGAACCCATGGAAAAGACCATAATTTGATAGTTTAATTAGTTTAAATAAACTGAAAGTGTGCACAATGTACAGTACAGTAGTGGTCAAAAGTAGAACTACCCTTGTAATATTTTTAAAAATGCAACCTCTATTTTGTTTACCACCTACTACATAATTAATATTGTGATAGTTGAAAAGAGCAGAAGAAAAAAAGCATCAAAATACTCAATTGATTCAAACAGGTTTTATTTTAAATGTGATTTACAAAAGAAAAATGAAGTTTTTATATTTTACACTGTGACAAAAGTAGAGCTACCAAAGGAAGTATACAGATTTGTCCAGTATTTTTAGGACAAAATATTAATATTTTGTGGTGTAATCAGAGCTTCTGATCATTGCATCACATCTACATTTCATTGAATCAGCTAAATTGTCTCGAAGAATACAATTATCAAATGATATCAAACAAAGAATGATAGAAAATGCATTTGAAGGAAAAAAAAGACCTTTACTGAAATTGGTAAAATTTTTAATGTGCATAAACCTGTTGTCACAAAAGTGGTGAAGCATTTTCAAATATATGGGACTATTGTTTCTGCCAAAAAGTCAGGTAGACCATAAAAAACAATAGCACAGTTGGATCGTTAGATTAGGCATATGTGAAGTGGGTAACTCAGATATAAGCTTAAGGACTCTTTGAAGACATTTGACTAGTTTTGGATTACATGGGAGACAACCAGCAAAGAAACCACTCGCAAGCTCAATTAACTTTTGAAATTGCTCCATGATAAAATGCAAATGCTCCCTTGTTCCAAGTTTACCAAGCGGTTACTGGCCATAACCCTTAACCTCATCGAGGATAAGGAAGAACTGAGAGAGAAAGCCTGAGGGGCCACATCAGCTCATCTCTGCAAAAGACAAAAGGCTGAGATTAGGGTTTTCACATGAACACATCACTTCGACCAAATAAAAATGGCCCAATGTGTTAGAGTGATGAATCTAAGTTCAATGTCTTCTCTAGTAATGGTATACAATGTGTCAGACGACCAGTGAACATGAGATATGACCCAAAATACACAGTTCCTACAATAAAGCATGGTGGTGACTGCATAATGGTATGGGGATGTTTCCCTGCAAAGGGAATTGGTTCAATTCATAGAATTAATGGAATAATGGATCAAACCATTTATTGGGATACATTGCAGAATCAAATGCTTCCTCATGCACGTCGTTCAATGCCACAAGGAAATGGATCTTCCAACAGGACAACAACCCAAACACACAGCAAATTTGGTAAAGCAATGGTTTCAACAGAAAAAAATGAATCTTATGACATGGCTAGCCCAATCACTAGACCTAAACTCCATAGAGTATCTTTGAGATGAAGTTGAGCACTGTATACACATACATATTCAAATCCTGATGAATTGTGGTCTTCCATCCAAAAAGCATAGTATGAGATTTTCCAATCGGTGCTTGACAACTTAGTTGATTCAATAGAACATAGATGTGATGCAATGATCAGAAGCTCTGGTTATGCCACAAAATAGGGTAGATGTACCAGTTTTGGCCAGTGTAGTACCAGTTCTGGCCAGAAAACAAATTTAACTTAAAAATATAATCACAAATGAAACAAACTTTTACTGTTAACTGTGTAAACAGTTAACAATAAAAGTTTGTTTCATTGGACATATTTGAATATGTGGTGATTATATTTCTAAGTTAAATTTGTTTTCTGGCCAGAACTGGTACACTGGCCAAAACTGGTACATCTACCCTACTAATATTTTGTCCTAAAAATACTGGACAAATCTGCATATTTCCTTTGGTAGCTCTACTTTCGTAAAATATACTGTAAAATATAAAAAAACTTCTCAACGGCAACATTGTGCTAAGAAAATACATATTATTATTCTTGCTTAAATATGTTAGAAAAATAACAACAATCATTGTTCTTAGAAATATTTCAGAAAGATGTACTTAAGAAACATAAAGTAAACAAAATAAAATTTTCTGATGAACTCAATCATACAAAATTAACAATACATCTAGACAATCAAGCAATATGATAAAATTCATAATGACTGATAGTAATAATCACAGTCATCAACAGAAATATAAACAAAATCAGAATGAAGTTTGTTTGCTTTTTGTATAATTTAAATCTCAAATTCTTCAATGTTCAGCAGTCATTTGAAAAAGCCTGAAGTTTAGGCTTAACAGCTAACTTCTAAGCTTATTTAAAATTATTAATTTTTCAATGATTTGAAAAATTTTTTCAGATGCATTACTGACCAATTTTCATTATTTTATACTAAGTTAGCTATTATTGTAGTGTTTCAGTCTTTTATTAACCCTCCAATATTAACATAGTCTATGAGACTGACTAGTATGAAATGTATCTATATCTCATGTATGCATGTTTAGAAATTCATGTGCTTTCCTGTATCTTTGCCTGAATCAAATCTCTACCACTTGCATATGTAAACAGATACCATATGTTGTTTCATCCAAAATAATCTAGTTTTGGTGCTGTGGACTGAAGTTAGTTATAATTATTAAATTTTTTTCAAACTGCATTAACTGTAATATCAGATGTAGAATTATTATAATGTTACTTAGTATACATAGCAGGTGATTACACATGGATTACAAACAGTAACATGCTCATTTTTTCTAGCTGTGGGCATAGCAACTAAATCTTGGCACTTGACTTACAGATTATTTAGAAAAAGCACATGGAGACTGAACATGTTCCACAATTGACTTGATTAAGAATTCGAATACTAAACTTGGAACCTTAAAAATCAGAAATAAAAAAACAAGTCGTAAGATAAAATACAAATGTGTTCATTGCAACAACTTCATGTGTCTTGATCATAACAAGCTGTTTGAATACTCAAGCAGATCCTAAAATCTCCCTCTGTACTTTATCATTTATTTATTTTGTAACTTTTAAAACTTATTTGCGAATGAATTGTGTATATGACTCTGTTAATTTATTTAGAATAGAATAAAAAATGAAATATTTATTTACTGAGTTTTACAAGTAAAGAAAAACTGAAAAATATCCTGACATTCAAAAGTTCGAAAATTTCTTCTTGCGACGCCAAAAAACTTTAATTAAATATTATTACTGTCTATTGGCATTATTATTTTTTACTTGAAACATTATTACAAGTACTTTCAACAAATTATAGGTTGTCTTCTTCAGGCATAGAATAATGGCATCTTAATGGAACCTTACAATTTTTTTTGAAAAGATTCCATTATTCTATGCCTGAAGGAAACAATCTGTAATTTGTCGAAAGTACTTGTAGTAATGTTTCAAGTAAAAAATAAAAACAATAATAGACAGTAATAATATATCCTAATATTCAACTTTTTCCTTCAATATCACAACAAAGTAGTAGGAAAACAATCACAACAGAATCAACATAATGACATTAAATGGCCATTGAAAAGTTAAAAAAAAAGTCTATGATTAAAAAAAGTAATCCTAACTTTACAATTCCTGAGACCAATGAAACGAAGGTTCAATTATTTTTAGTTACCATACTTTAATCATTTCAAGAGTCTTAACATATCTTCTAATAGATGTTTTTATTGATAGATTTTTTCTATGATGAATAAATAAGCCATAATAATTTGACACAAAAAATTTTTCTCTTATTTATAATTACTAAAAAATTTTATTTAAAAACTAGCTGTTAACAGCAGCTTTGCTCGTGTAGATTTTGCAAGCAAACCCTATTTACATTCAATATTTCAACAACCAATTAAACTTAGTAATTGTTATTTAACATCTACCGCTGAAAATGATGAGAATTGCTGAGAATCAAACAAACTGTTTTTAATTTAATAAATTTTCTGGAACGTTTACAATCGTTCTATAATTGAACCAATATGCAATAACAAATTCGAATTTAAAACAGTTCAAAAATTTGGTTAAAAAATTGAAATATATAAAAAATATTTCTGTTTTTTCTGTAAAATAAAAAATAAAAAATTTTCTGTTTTTTGAAAGATTTAGCTATGCCGGCTAATATATATCGTAAGATGATGATAGCCCTAGTTAAAACTAGAGCAAAACTACAGTTTCTAATGGAGTGTAGAAAGAACCGACTTTTACCAATGTCATTTTTCTGTATACACCTCCCACCAAACAGCAAACCTCTACTCAAGAAAGTCAGGATCATGTGCTTTAATAGAGCCATCCGATCGTCCAGGAGACAGATCTTCACTATATTGAAAGGGCTAATTGAGACTGAAGACTCCTTATTCCGCACACATTGAAAACGCTAAATTAGTTCCTATCTATGAACACCTATCTATTGACCTGCAAGAACATTACCGCAAGAAGCTGAATTGGATACTAAAGTTTCAAGTACCTAGGACTCGCCAACGCCCAACATTCCCCTTCGTCGTTTGGGACAGCATTCAACCACCTAGCTTCGTAGTAGACATGCTCTGGTATGGCCTGACCTTTGCACTTCTGCCACTCAAAGATAGGGGGCAGAGACCTCATCCCAGACATAGAATGCCTAATAAAGAGCCTCCTGGACACGCAGAAAGAGTATTATAGATGGATATCTTTGATAAATATCAGAAAAGCTAAAGAACAACCAGAAATTATCAAGCTTAGAGGCAAGCTAAGACGTACAGCAAAATGGATGCGATGAAATGGGGTAGTTCTCACTAGAGCTGATAAATCCAAAACACTAGTCCTCATGAAATGTAGCTCATACCTGCAGGGCTTGAGAGTACATCGATGGTACCATGTGTGAGAAAAGGATTCAAGCTAAAATTAGATGGCTGGCTAACTCTAAATTAGCCAAATGCCTAATATTGCATGACATAGTTATCGATTCACCTGACGTACCTAGGCTTTTTGCCTATGCGAAAACGCATAAAGTGGGCCAACAGCTACACCCGATTGTCGACAAAGTAAGAGCACCCACATTAAAAATATTTATAACAATGTCTGAAATGTTATCAATTTAACACGTTCACGGCGTTACAAGGCACATGTGACTCGTATGGACATGTCTAGTTAGGGCGACAGACATAATTGCTTGTTTTTCCGTGGGGTGGCGCATATGTTTTGATAACATTATTCTACAAATATCATACTTGATATATCAATATTATTTTATTATGTGCAATAAAATATATTAATTTAAGAGTATGAAGCACGAGTGACTCGTGCCACTCTGTATTAAAATAGACTACAAGTCACCCATGACTCGTAATGCCCAGCAGCTGCCTAAACATTTATCTACTGACATTTATCTACTGAATGTGTCAATACCCCTAAGTACTCAATGAAGACTAAACGTAATTAAAAACAAAAAAATCGCTTCTAAAATAGTACAGTAGAAGCCGTTCTTCAGGTTAATGCTCTCCCTCTCCCCCCGCAGGGGGAATTTCGAAAAATCCCTTCTTAGTGTGTGTTTTCATGACGTACCCTAACTGTGTATCAAATTTCACCTCTAGGTTCAACGTGCACTATGGTGGTTGCATCAGTTAATCTGTTATCAGAAATGTCCAAAAGCTTCTGAAATAATATAGAATATTATGGAACATTCTTGAAGGATTAAAAATTATTAAAGTAATCCAAAACTTTCCAGAATATTCGTTATTTGTTTTTATCGTTTAATTTATTTTAATTATTTGATTATTTAAAAAATGTACTATAATATAATATTAATTTAAAAAGAAATGAGAGGGGGTAGGTTGTAGGGGTGAAGAATGAGAATGAAGACAGAGAATATGTGTGAGGAATGTGTGAGAAAAATCTAGAACATTCTCATTGAAACGTCGCACATTTTCGAAGTCAACCACTTTCAACCCCCGTATCTCCTACACCCTTATAGCTATCGAGACGCAACCACCATAGTGCACGATGGGAGACTAACACACACAAACACCATTCATGTGCGATGTGTAGTTTTGGCTGCAGAGTGAAATATAGGCACAAACGCATCCATTTTTATTTATATAGATTTGAAATTGATAACATAAAAATTATTATTATTTTTTTTTTAAATGCTGAAAATATGTAAAAAATACCAAAAATATAGTTTCATTTTTGATTATTTTATATTGCAAGATCTTTATATATTATTATAACATTCCTGATTTAAAAACTGTTAAAGCTAAATCTAAATTGAAAAATTTATTAATAGTCTATCTAACTATATGTCATATATTCAACTTATCAAACAAGATTCATTTTAAAATTAATATACTCTTTTTAATTTAGCATATGTGCTACTACTACTATAACTATGATTACAAAAAACAAACAAAACAAAATCAACTAATAGTACTACTAAAATTTACTATTAAAACTAGTTCATATGATGCACTCACTACTCATCCATTTTTTAGTTTAACAACAAAATTTCAAATGATTAAGTTTTACAGCAATATTGCAAAAAATCAAACAACAATAACAACAATTGACTAAAAAAAATAGCATCCGCATTTCGATACAAATTTATATTTTTATATTTCTGAATCGAGCCTCTAATCTTATATAACGTCAAGGTGTACCAATAAGAATAGAGCAAACTGTTAAGTTGTTAATTTTCAATTCATTTAATTAAAAATTTAACATGATAGACAGTTCGCTTCATTCTTATACCATATTCGGCACGGCGAAGAGCACAGTTATATACCGAGGCACACCGATGCCAATTCTATCCTCGTTTCTAACCTACACATATTGAATCTACAGTTAAATTCTGCACTGTAACTATACGTAAAAAACATTCATCGTACAAATCCAAACATGTGCGATAAATATGCAATTGTTACATTTATAATACTTCTAATCAGATTTATCATTGAAATTCACATAACACAATACCTGACTTATTCATATTGTTATTATTTAATGGCATTTTATGAAACTTACCTATCACATGATTGTGTTCAAGCATTTGTAATAGACATATATATATATGTAAACAGTGTCAATTTCAATTTATGATTACAGCTGAGGCTGTTGGATATTAATTAACAATTATAAGAGGGTAAAATATTCGTAGGATAGTTATAAAATAATCGAATATTTCTAACATTCCCTCCAAATACTTTACTCCAGCAACACATAAACACATTGACCGTACCGAAAGCTGAAATGATCGTTAATAATTAACGTTGCTCGACTTCTATTACACCGACTTATCGAAAGTTATATTTACGATTAATGAGTAAAATTATTTACTTTTTTGTTTTTTGTTTTTTGTTTTTTTTTTACCTTTTTCGAATTGGAGATGACAACAAAGCACGCTCTAATCATAGCGCATGCGCATTCGTTATATATTCCTAATACGGAAAGGAAGAATAAATATACAATTAAATTTGTTATTGATAAAAAAAATAAAATAAAATAAATTTTGTTTAAATTTTTTAAAATTTTTTAAAGTTTTTAACATTAGAGTATTAATGAGTTTTTATCGATGTAATGAGATGTAGTTTAAATTTAAATTTTTATAAATAATCTTATTACGTCACCGAATTTGTTATTATGTCGATGTTAATTTATTGATATTTTTAAATTGTATATATGTATACGTGTATATATGTGTGTGTGTGTTTTTTTTTATTTATTAAAAATAATTTGTAATGTTATTTATGAATATATTAAATATCACTTTCGAATAGTCGTGACCTTTAACCTTTACTGTGTTTAAATAGTGATAACTGACGCTTTCGTTGGATTCGCGAGGACCGATACGTTATTCTGATTTGTTTTACTTGATTTTTATCTTTAACACGAGAGTTCAAGAATATATTGAAACATTTAACGTATATAAATTGCAGTAAAAATAATAATAATTTGAAAAATTTATTATTGATTGTTGTACATGTGTACAATTTAATGTTTTTATTATGATAGTTTTTCAAGATGTAAATTTTTTTTATATTCGAATGGATATACTGTATACTGAGAATTCAAGTAAATAAAATATATGAAAAAATTAATGAATAAATAAACACGTATTAATTTTCTCGTATTTTTATCTACGTAAAATCTTGCTATCAGACTTTAAAGGTATTTATTACGATAATTGACAACAGTTATGATCCGCCAACTGGTGTTGAATTCACTCGACATGAATATACACTCATTGCCATAAAAATTAGCGCACCAAGAAGTTGTAATCGAACGAAATTATACATGTTTGAGTGTAACGGTGATGCATGTGATTACAAAATGAAAGAAAATGGATCATTTATGAATCCATTTTCATGTATCCTAATGAGCCACCTCTAGTGTGCCAATATGATACCGGCGGGCGTGGAGACGTACAGTTGCTGTATGGTGTCCTGTGGCATCTCAGACCACAGTTGCTGCAAGCGGTCCTCTAGTTCGGCCAAACTCCTGGGCTATCGAACTTGGCATCCCAGACATGTTCAATCAGGAGACCGGGCAAACTAGGAAAGTGTAACAGTGTGGCGGAGGCACCCTTGCTGTATGTGATGAAGCATTGTTCTGTTGAAAAATGGCTTTTGGGAGTCCTGCCATGAGAGGCAACACATGTGACTGCAGGATGTCACTAACACATTGTTAGACTGTTAAGGTCTCTTGAATCACTACTAGAGGTGACCAGCTGTCGTATGTGATGGGCCCCCAGACCATCATACGAGCTGTGGGAGCTGTGTGTTGCTCCAAAGCGTATGCAGGATTGAGGTGTTCACCACGGGGCCTCCAAACATAAACACAGCTGTTGTCAGTGCCCAAACTGAATCTGGATTCATCGCAGTAGACGACCCGGTTCCATTCCGTTGCGGTTCAATCTCGTTGAGAGTGACACCAATCCAAACGGAGGTGACGGTGGGTACTATCAATGGCAACACACGTAATTGCAGTAGCAATACGAAATGTTTTTCATCCAGGCGCATCGAAATAGTACGGACAAACACGTGGGCCTGTAATGATGGCTCCCCTGTGATAAACTAGCCCGCGAAAAATTTTGGGTATTTTTCAATTTATCTGAATTCGATAGCGGCTCCCTCAAATACCTTAAGAATTGGTTTCATTTGCAAGTTCTCAGCGGCAGAGGTAAGCGATGGCAGCGAATGTTCAGAGCAAAGATATTGAAGTTTATTTCGTTGAAAGCGGTAGTTGTAGTAGTGTCACAGTGTGGCAAAACTAATTTCCACAGTAGTTAGTCTCTTGGACTGGCAGCACTGTTTCTCGCTGCATTTGAATTTGTAACAGTCGTGCGTTTTAGACACGAATAAAACCTTTTGTTAGGGTAACGTCTTTGTCTCTTTATATTACAATAGTGTTTGGGATTCTGAAAATGAAAAATTCGCCAATTAGAAACTCGAATACATCATCCAATTAGATTTACTGTTACACTTTCAAACATGGGATATATTCTATTGTTCTGACATCAGATGTATACTCACTTCTACTGACTATCGAAAGCGACGAGTCTTAGAGCATGCCATTAAGGGCGGTTTGGAAATTGTAACCGGTTACCGATTACAATTTATAAATCGCCCTTAATGGTAACGGAAAGTATTCGACACTTCTCAATTTTTCATACTAGCGGGACAAGCAGCTAAAGGATTGTGAGATGGTTTTATAGTAAATACTGTTATCGTCCACTGGAGACCTTCATATGGAATCAAGGCTTTTATCGTTTTCGCCATCCGGTTTGGCCGAGGAATATATAATAATACGTACAGTTTATTAAATAATAATATTTTTTAAAACTCTTTCCGCCATGTAGGTACTAAAAGGGCCTCTTTAGCAAGCCTATTATGGATTCGGGCAGACCCACAATGGGGCGGCCGGGTGGTGACGGACGGTGACCCGACATCTCCGAACAGACCACCCCAAAAAATTCCTGGGGATTTTTCGACCCATCTAGATTTGATTCCGGTCCCCCTGAGTGGTATTGACCACTCGGCCATCCGGTCGTTATCTGAGACGGTTTTAACTAATCAACGTAAAATTAAATCATACTGTATATTACTGTCCGATGTAATAATATATGCTGCTTGTAGCTGTTTATCGAGAAATTTTATAAAAGAAAAACTGTTATGCTAGCGAGACACGTCATTTTATGCGGTATTATCGAAACAAATGAGCGAGATCGTTCTATACATATTTGCGCTCTGTGTTCAAACATCAACTTTGATATATGTCCCATAGAAAATTACTAACTTGCGTTTAAATAAATTTTAAACGCAAGTTAAGATTCATCATTTTATTGCATTTAGATGTTTATAAATGAAAGATATGAATGTAAAACACTAGATTATTAGATCAAACTTCATCTGTTATATTGAGAACCTTTTGTATTTAATAATATATCATACTTAAGTTCCTAAAACGCGTCGTGAACAAAATGGTGTACCGTACATCGTATATCAATTTCTCGCCGAAATAATATATTATGTGAGAGATATCGTACATTGCAGATTAACTAAAAGCAATTTATGTGCAAGTGTCTAGTGTACTGTACAATAACAAACTGTTTATATGGAAGTGTTGCTACTTGTTATACTTTCAAGACAGTATAACAATGTGACGGCCGGATGTTTGAGCGGTTAAGACTTCAGTCTACCGCCCTGAAATCGAATTCGAGCTGTTGAAGAACCCAAGATAATCTGTACCGAATGTGTCAAGTCCTGTCCCATACAGTTCGACAGTCCACATTATACATCTTCAGAAACCAGAGATGGATAAGATTCAAAAAGTACTCCAAACAAAACAAAAACTCACCAGCTGCCACATTGCAAGTATGGTGCAATATACGATAAGCACGAAGATCTTTAATGATCTTAGGTAAGAGTTAGTAATACTGAAATACGAGCGAGATTTTTGCGCAGATAATTTCTTACCACAAATATACATCAAACGAAACCCGACATCATAAGCAAATACACCAATAACTGCCGTAAATGATCGGGCTAAATTTTGGATATATGATTATAGATTAGAAATAAATTTGGCACTAGAGTTAGGCGTTAGGCGCCATCTCTTATTAGAATTAATAATTAATGCCAAATTTATTTCTAACCTATAATCATATATCCAAAATTTAGCCCGATCATTTACGGCAGTTATTGGTGTATTTCGTTACCACAATAAATTTAACAGAAAAAATCATCACAAAACGATTACTGATGCGAATGTCTGAAATTCTGTTTAATGAGTGCAAATTGTGATTACCAGAGCCCCTTCGGCCGCCAATTTTAAGTGTTTTAATCTTTAAAATTGGCGTTTCCACTTCCCGGGACGAGGACCCAGGGGTTGGATTTGTGGGAAGCGAGTGTTCGGGTTGTTTCATTGTGTGGAATTACACAGAACCAGGCGCTTGACGTGTAAGTGCATGAGTGCGAGAATTTGAGTAAAGGTTAAACGGTGTATATCTTCGTGTAAAGTGATGTTGTGTCCGTGTGTCTGTGTGTGTGTGATCGAAGAACATCTTCGGCATGTCTATATTAAGAGAAAAACAGTAATTACGATACGAGAATAAGATGTGTGATAAAATGAAACGAAAGTGTTCTTACCATCGGAGACTTCGGAAAATATTTACTAGTACGATAAATGGCCACTTCGTCCTCTTCGTGGTAAAGTTGGGGAGAGAGATTTTTCTCCCTCCCAAATGTTCCTACAAAACACAAAGAGAGTGAGAAAACGAAAAGTTCATTCATTTATTATCTAAGGTCAGCATTATTACCTTTATCAGATAATCTTTCTTTCCGAACAGTGTCATGAGGAGAGCGAAGGACCTGACTAACCTAACCTAACCGGAAGCTCAATCCTCATAACACCTGTTTAGGAAGAAAGGTCGGCCGAATGTCGTCCTGTGAAGAAACGTGTCACGTCCGAGTGGTCACAATCGGGAGTCAAATCCGTTGTCGCGACCGAGTGTCACGTTCGGGAGACAAGTCCGTGGTCACATCCGGGTAAAAGGAGGTCATGTCCGAGTAAAGGTGTCATGTCCGGGTGATAAAGTGTCGAATCCGGTAAGAATGTCACATCCGGTTGCAAAGGACGAGTTGGGGAAAATCGAAGGCCAAGGGAACCGCAGCCACCCGCAGCAACAAAACCGTGGTCCCTCGACTTCGGCGGCGTTCGCCTCCGATTCTTCCCCGTTCCGACTTCCGGAAGGCGGTAGCATCCCCGTCGCGGACAAAGAGACAGAACTCCTGACAAGAGGGAGCGATATCGTACTCCAAGAAGACTCGGACGAGACATCACTCCCTATGTCTTCCACAACAAGGCCTGTGGCCGGCTCATCCCTGACGGCCTTGGCCAAGTGAAATGGATTCAAAACTCTCCCGCCTCCGGGAGAGTGCCAGGCCACACGCACTCGGGAAAGGTCGTCACTACCCGCTGCCTCTCGCTCGACGGTCTCCACCGACACCGAACTAATCGATTCGGCAGAGACCCAGTCGAGCCCCTGGTCCTCGAACGTCTCATCGGAGCCGTCCGAGGAACCCCCTCCGGCGCCACCGCATTCTTCCGTCGGAACCTCCGGCAAAGCCACGCCAACATCTTCATTCTGAAAAAAGAAAATTTGCAATTAGTCGATTAAAACAAAAGCTTAAATTCTTCCGAGAAAAGCAAAATGCTCGCCGCAGCTTTCGAATTAAATCTAAAAGATTTGAATCAGAAGCGCAAACGGCGTCCATCGAACGATGTGCCGAGATATCTTCTGGGACCGATTCTCCAAGTAACATTAAATAAATTCTTACGTCTAGAGCCAATATGGACTAAGACTTACCTGAAAAATCTTTAATCTTTTCTGCAAAAGACAGCAAACGGCAAAAAAGCAACGCAATCGAAGAGCACAACAAAAGCACGTCCGACCAGAACAAGAAATACAATCGAACTGCGAATCGTCATGTGTGACGAATTTCGAACAAACGTTAAAAGACGCGTCAACAATGTTCGAATTACGTAAAAATTCGAATTAAATTTTATTGTTTTAAAATTAATTTATAATTTTTTTCTAATTTTGCTTCAATCATTCTCATGTGTTCGAAATTTGATAAATAAATTATCTTCTGCATTTACATGGTGCAGAATGTCCACCGTGAAGAGATAAAAGACGATGTTTTTAAATTCTACGTCTCGAGGCTCGACCATCTCGGAAAATTGCCCGAAATTCGTTTAAATAAGTCGATAAATATTTTTTTTTGTCCATTTTCGGCCATCGCATGAAATAAATCAAATTCTTCGGATTTTGATTTGTTTCGGCCAATATTATTTCGCTTTTCGGAGAGATTCGTCAGTTGCCGTCCGATTGCACGTTTCGCGTAGTTGTGAACGGCTGCTCTAAATCATATTTCGTTTTCTAATTTAATATATTTTTTCTTACCCTAATTAAGAGAATATGCATTGGAATAAAATTAAAGTAATAGTTTATTTTTTTAATATTAAATTTATTATAATATGTTGGATTTTATAATTATAAATACAGTAATTAAATTTCTTGGGCGGATTTTTGGCGTTGTATTACATTTACTATTGAGGAACCTGTAACTAAAATAACGCATTTTGGCATATTTTCGATTTGAATTTCTTCGGTGTGCGAATGGTGTTTAAGTTTTAAATTACGAAAATAACAATGGCTAGTGATTCAAAGGTATAATTAAGTTTTAAAATATATATGATAAAGTTTTATGTAATATAGTTTTGAGTTGTCCTGATGACATGTAAACTTTTAAATGTTTGAATACTTTTCTTTGCATAACACAATGCTTAATACTATTTGTTAATTTAGATCAGACTCATGTAAATAATTATTTTATTTAGGTTAATAAAAGTCCACTTTTCCATATTCAAAGTAAAGAAAGAAGTGATCTAATTTTGCCCTTTGATAGTCTCACATTATATACCTAAACAGCGACATCTGTGATTTAATTTGAGAAAATAATTATCAGAAATTAATTTATGATAATTTCTAAGTATTTAGCTATAAGGTTTGTAAATGTTGAACTTAAAATTATTAATAAAATGTAAGTTGATAGGTCCTCCTCCTTTAATTGAATTTGTTGAAATTTGCAAAATATTGTCAAGTTGAAAATTAGGTTAATGTTACTTTAGGCACAGCCTACAATAAGAAACAGCCTAGTCAAATGGGGGAAATCCCATTGAAGAGTTGTGTCCAAACGAAAATATTTTCTCCCGCTAGATGGAGCCACACAACGGACCATAACAACACACACTGATTAAGTTATCCTAGCTACATGCTGTCATATGTTCGTAAAATAAAACAGTAATTCAAACAGGATATAGCAAATTATTGATTTTTTTTAATTAAGATTTTGCCCGGATTTCTGCAGAACAATCTAAAACAATAGACATGTTATCAATAATTATCTAGACGGTTAAATGCGATAATAATTAATGGGCTAGATGTACTGTACCTATTCTGGTCATATTAAAACAATTTTCAACTTTAAAAAATATTTTTATATCCTTACAATTTTTTAAAGCAATGAAACAGTAAAAATAATGCAAAAAACATGTTCTCTTTTACTTTATTACAATAATTTTTATTAATTTTAACATTTTATAAACAAAATTTAAATTTTTTAAAATATACAAAAATCACGAGTTTTCACCAGGCCTGTACCAGTTGTGGCCACCCCATGTTTATAGAGGTGCCACTTTTATTATTTTTCTTGATAAAGCTTTATTATTTGACGTTTTGGGTCTATGATTCTCCCGAATATAAGTGTCGTTCACAGTTCTTATGTAGTTGGAAATGTAGGGTCTGATGAATTTTCTTAGAATTACATTACACAGTATATTTTGGTGTCCATCTTTACCACACATAAACAATGGATTTTTCTCCATCCAAGGAAGAATAATCTTACATAAATTATGCATCACAGCTGGTTGCTGAATTAAAAATGGTAAGCCTGCATGAATAGCCTTCTCCAGTTGCTGCAAAAACCCAATAAACTCTACTTTTGGATATAAGAGCCCGCCTAGATCATTTAAATTTATTATGCCCATGATAGGTGCAGGGGATTTCACTGATGCAAGTATGTCCAAACAGTCGGAACATTCAATTTTCTCTTCGGTGATACGTACTAAGTATCCAGCAATGTATGCCATTGTAGCAGATTGAATGTTTGGCTTTATAATATTGGAAGGTCTAATCTCTAGCTGTTTCAGTTGTGGCTCAATATGCTTAGTAACTTCCTTGATAGTATAGTTCTTATCCATGCATGCCTTTAAAAATAATAAATTATTATTATAATGATTACTTTATTAGGTATATTAAATTAAATTAAATTAGGTCTATTAAAGTAATTTATTAATCAAAATATAATACCTGATTTACAATAATGGACATGTCTTCATTAGGAGACATCCATTCCTCACAATCTAAGCTTTCTGCATTGCTTTCAAGGGATGCACTAATTAGTCCTGTTTTAAGAATTGTATGCAGTCCTTGCATTATGCTGCAGGCGTTTGTCTGGTCATTGAATCCAGACATGGACCGCAGTCCACTAAAAAGGTTCTCTATATCATCTGAATTGAATTTTCTGGTTAATATAAAATCAAAACCATTCTCCAACAAATACCTGATACACAGAACAGTGGATCTGGTTGTGAGACAAGCAGCTTCATAAGTTTGCTTACTGATAAATTGAACATTGGGACTGTCACAGCTATCTTTCCAGGACTGTAAATATCCCAAAAACTCACCATCCAACCAATTGAGCCTTTCATCATTAGCAGAAACAAACTGCATCACTGTTGCATTTCTGGAATGAATGTGGTGTTGAGTATTGCTGATATTGTGAATAGCAAACCATTTTTGCATCATTTCCAAATACTCAATTGTGCCCTCGGCCTCAACAAAGTTCAAGTTCCCAAACCTGTGTCCGTGCTTCTGTAAAAACTTCAGTGCAGCAATTACATTTTGGCTGCATATGTCCACTGCACGCTTAACCTTCATCTTATCAAAATTTGTTGGATAGACATGTTTAAAAGTTAAGCATCTTACTGGTTTAATAACATGATCTCTCTGTAGGTGAAACAAGTTTCGGAGAAATACACCACTAATATGTTTTCCATGATTCACCATTACCCTACTTGGAGAAAGAAGCAATGACCAGAAATTTTTTAATATATGACATGGATCATATGATAGGAATATTGAACGATTATTATCCATTGGATGTGGAATCTTTGGAATTGGAGGGTTAACAGCACTAAGTAATTCAAATAACTTAACATTTTTACTATGGCCATCAGCAACTATCCTGAGTACTTTTAGACCTGCTGTCTCCACTGAATGAATCACATCTAAAGTTAAAGTATAAAGTTCCTGACCTTTTAAATCATTGATAAAAAAAATATGCAACAGGAATTCGAAAATTTTTTGATAATCCTGAAAACACAAAACACAGGAGACTATTTGCTGTGACATGTTCAAGTCCAAGTTGTTTTTCCAGGCCATTCATTTTTACTGTTCCCACTACTTCGTCTGCTTGCTTGTTATACTGTTGATTAGGTTTAATGGTCATTTCATCCAAAATAAGTGAACCTAATTTTTCCACTTGTGACAACTTTTTTGCCTCCTGAGTTAATCGTTGCTTAATTAGGGAACCCACACTAACCCCAGAAACAGAGCCTATATATCTTTTCAATGTTGATTTTGATGGTAATGATAAAAGTGGAGTTTTCCTAGCAAATGTATATGCCCTAGAAGACTTTTTGCTCCATAAGACACAGTATTTTACTGTGTTGTCACTCCAACGAGGCTTTTGTTTATTGTAAACAACCAGCTGTTCAAGTATGAAATCTGCTTTGCAGTTACCTAAAAGTACAATATAATTTTATTAGTCACTAACACAAATCTGCCAAAAAAGTTAAACAATCAATAGCAGATTACATAAAACCAATTTTGTGTTATAATGTACTATATTGATATAATAGGATATTAGGAATATTAATATGTTATCACATGAATTATTGTAACATACCTTGGGCACTGTCATTCTCTAAGCTTTCTATATGATATTTTTCAAGCTTTCCAGCTAACAATTTATTTTCTGCTTTCAATCTACGTTGTTCTTCATACAGGCGCTTGATAGTGTAATCTTGTCTCCTGCATTTCTGCTCCAAAGTTTTCAGTCTTCTCTTGTCAGAATTCAGTTTTAACATTGTATAACTTGTCCCTACAGAAACTTCTATACCAGATGCAGAACTAGATGGCCTTATGTCACAGTCTGAAAGTTCACATCTGGCTGTGGAACTAGAGAACCTGCTTTCATAGTCTAAAAAAACAGCTCCGTCCACAGGACTCATTAATGGAACTTGATCATGTACTTGTTGCTCAGATTGAACATGCTTTCGTTTGGTACCAGTACAAACTCCTTTCTTGGGACTAACCTTTTTTACTTCTCTTCTGGCTTCTTTACAAACAATCTGCTTATAGGATGGGTATTCGGGAAAAACGCTTGGGACGGCATTTCGAATCAATATTCTCTTTTTCAATCCTGGTTTATAATCTGATTCTAGAAAGTGCTTACTGCAGACAACTGACCAGTCACTTGGCTTCCAAAGTTTGGAACTGTTTTCATCTGTAAATTTTAAAAAGAGTTAGCTTATACAGTAAATCTATTAGTTATACCATCTATAAATAATTTGTATGCATAAATAGATAAATTGTACAAAAATTTAAAATGCAATTGCAATATAGCCTAATCTCATTGAAGTTAGGGGTTGTGCAAAAACCGTACTTGTCCTCATTAAGGGGGAGTATATGTATTTAATTTTATTTGTATTTTAAAAAGCTGAAATTAAATGCTTTTCAAATACACCCATGTAGTTTTCAGCAATGTCTTTCTACCGTTTTTGAAATATCCGAGAAATTTGATAAAAGGAAGTAATATATAAATTTTCGAGGGTTGAAATTTTCCATGTGCTTTTTTAGGGAGGTTTTATAAAAGCCACAAAAGATCATAATGGGAAGGGGAAGTAAGATTTGGGAAATATGGGGACACGTGGTTTTTGCACGAACCCTTACAGCATATAATAAAATAATTGCAAAAGTGTAGCATCAATGGCAAGTAGCATAGATGTTATAAAATTATTCGTTTTTCCTACATTTAATTATGGAGTATTAAATAATTATGGAGTATTAAATAAATCTTACCTTTTCTACTGACAGCTTTTATCCATTTTAAACGTAAACTCTCTTCCGCTGGATATTCGTGAAAACTTGTTCCATCTTTTTTTGATTTATTTGATGTACAAAACGGCACAGAGCAATGAACCATTTTAAATCAAACTTTATAAAAATTTACCAATATCTTGATGTAAAATATTTTCAAAATTTTAATTTTTTAAATATATTATAACCACGTCTTTACAACAGAATTAGCATTGATTACTTGATCGAATAGTCCGGTCATCAGCGCTCCTAGTGAGGACTATGTGCAAACCGCCTCAGGAATCGACACACGTGTTCAGCGCAAATGACTAGGCTGTTTCTTATTGTAGGCTGTGCTTTAGGTAGCCAAGATGGCGGCTCGTCTCTAATTCCAGTAAGGAAACAGTGGGACGCACGTTCTAACCTAACCTAACGTAACCTATTCTAATAAATTACCATAATTATTAGCACCAAATTATTGGAATAGGTTAGGTTAGAACATGCATCCCACTGTTTCCTTGCTGGAATTAGAGACGAGCCGCCATCTTGGCTACCTAAGGTAACATTAACCGAAAAGTATTTCTTCTGATGTCATCTATTACTTAATTCAATGATTTAACATATTGTTTATCGGTATAATTCACACATTAATTATTTTTTATAACTTGGACTTGCCAGTATAAGATGATAGATCCATCAATGAATAGTACCGTATTAGTCTTTTGTATAGAGTTTAGAATAGGGGTATCCAAAATGGTACTGGGTTTTTTTTTAGCTCTTTCCACTATGTGGGCACTAACAAGGCCTTTTTTAACAATCTCATGATGGGGCATCTGGGTGTGAGGGACAGGGGGCCCAACATATGTGGATGGATCACATCCTAAAAATTCCTGGGGATTTTTGACCTGTCTGGATTCAATCCCAAGTCCCCAGAGTGGTAGGCTGCTATCTTGACTGCTCGGCCATTTGGTTGTCGAAACTGGGGGTCAACTGAATGCCATTTATTCATAAAAGTGTAAAACTACAACTTGCAACCGTGCCCAAAATTTTTTTGGCTAAATGTAACTTTTTAATTTTAAAATTATTTTTTGCTCAAAGCTACCACCAACCAAAGCCAAAATTATCGGGCTGGAAATGGCTATATTAATTATAAATTACAATATAATTTGCTATTAGAGTGTGGCGTTAGGTGCCATCTCTTGCTAAATTTAATAATTATAATTTAATTACATAATTTTTAAATAATTTAGACCGAACTGGAAGGAAAGAATCGGCCTAAAGCGGGATTCGAACCCGCAACTTCTGCAATCTGTGCAGACACGTTACCAGTTACGCTACCCGGACCTTTGGTCCGATCTCCCCATCCAGTATATCTAAGTATAAGCTACGGCCATTACAACGCCGGCTGGGGACACATCAAGTGCCCACGTCCAAGACATTCAACTGGCCATCGCAAGCCCGGCAAGGCATATATATATAAACATCAGTAGCTTCGTAGGTCGTAGCTTATACTTACATGTACTAGAAGGGGAGATTGGACGGAAGATCCGGGTAGCGTAACTGGTAACATGTCTGCTCGGATTGCAGAAGTTGCGGGTTCGAAGTCCCGCTTTGGGCTGATTCTTTTCTTCCAGTTCGGTCTAAATTATTTAAAAATTATGTAATTAAATTATAATTATTAAATTTAGCAAGAGATGGCACCTAACGCCACACTCTAATAGCAAATTATCTTGTAATTTATAATTAATATAGCCGTTTTCAGCCCGATAATTTCGGCTTTGGTTGGTGGTAGCTTTATGTATTACGGGTTGGCTGATGTTTATTTTATATTTTTTGCTCTTTGTGTAAGTTTGATTTTATAGATCTTTTTAAAAAATAAAATGTATCAAGTTGTAAATGTGAAATTCAGACATGTTGATTTTTTTCTAGAAATGACTGGAAAAATGTTGTAGAATGTTTGATTTTGATGTTAATAGAGTAACCAAAGGACACTTCGTCAAACATTTCATTGGAAATAGATGCATCAACAATGTCTGACAATATGAAACTTTGAAAAAAATACAATCACAAGATGTTGCTCTATCGCTTCAAAAGTGGCCATAATGCAACAAAGATTCACGATTTCAATCTGGAAAGCATTTGTTAAAGTGTTCACATGTGAATAAAGATCAACCATGTGTTACAAGTGTCAAAGTGCCAATTGTTTAGAACAGTGGCATGCAGTCCATGGAAGCTGTGGAAGTGCCGCTTCCCTTGTATTTTTTAAAATATAAATATGGTACATATTGTGTGATTATTTTCATAAACATGTTCTTGTATCTTTGTTTCATGTCAATGAGTCTATCCTTACGTTTCTATATTCAACGGTTGACTCAACAGTGAATTTTCCATTGAGTCCCTCCGTTGAATGATCTGATGTCATGTTTTGTAGAAAAAAGAAACATTTCCGTTGAAAGGGCACTTTTCATGATGGCCGACTTAATTAAGAAGGCAACGATTGTGACTGTTTTGCTAAATAATTAAAGTAACTCGCTTAACCATTATTTGAATAAATTCTTTTATTCAAATGAACCCTTGTCTGTATCATTTTCTAGTATACTCGGTCTTTCTTCTCGGTCTATAATTTTAATTAATTTCTTAAATATTTATATTATTAGGAAGACTTAAAGAGGGCCAAATATCAGTCGTAATCAATTTTGTACAAATGAAAAAAATCTTAATATTTCAATATTGACCAAATTATCCAACATAATCGTGCAATCACATGTTTTATTATACACAGCTCATTCATTAATCTGTCCGCTATTACAGCATCCATAGCAAGAGCAAATGAATAGTTTCTATAAGTGAAATTTACTTTTGGCCACATTTTTTTTTTATGCAGCAAGAGTATAGCGAAATGACATCACGAGCAGTGTTGGCCAAGTAGAAACCAGTTTCACTGTGTTTGCTGTAAAGCGCTTCTCGAGCGCTGCATAAAGAAACATGGCCTTTCCACGGAAGCCGCCATGTTAGTTCATTGAATACTCAATGGTCTTTCAGGTTGTTGAGACCAACAGTGAAACATTACTGACGGCACTCGTTTCAATGGAGAACTCAATGGTTCATTTAGAAACGTTTTCTTCTCACCATTGAGTCAACCATTGAATATAGAAATGTATGGTATTTTAGAATAAAAATAAATAAGTTGTTTATTTTTGTTATTTCCAGTATTTGTTTTTAATTTTTATGGAAACAGCTTTTCTATCATCAAATGCCACCGCAAAGGTGTAGAAAAAGGTGGTAATCTGCATTGTCACAATGGAGCTGCTTGCAACCAACATCACTGTCATGAAAGAACTTGCCAAAGTTCTTTCATGACAGTGACAGGACAGCAGCTATGAACAACTGGACTGTTTGGACATCAAGATAAAAAAAAATTGACAAAGTCAGATACTGCCACAACAACATGCCAATACAGAACAAAGATGATCTTAAAGAAGCTGGCTAGTCTGGGCTAGGAGTTTCTGCATCATGCATTTTAGAGCCCAGACTTGGTACCAACTGACTACCATTTATTTTGCACCCACCCAACAGAAATGTGTTACCAATGTAGAGTTCAATGACATATCCGACACTTGAGGCCCTTCAATGAAAAACTCCAGTCATTCTATGCTCACAGGATTGATAGTTTGAAGCAAAGATGGCAAAATGGAATTGATGTTGATAGTTATTACGTACCAGGTTGAACTGTAATCATTGAGTCAATTGTCAAAAAAATCTTTTTCAATATTTCTGAATTTCATCTTTACAACCTGATAGAAGACTTTCAATTTTATTTATTATTAATATATTATTTTTCCACTCTTGATATTTCTTAGATGGTATGATAAGATCCAAAATGTTGCAATAAAGGGAATTTTTGAATTTCGAGAATGAAAAACAGTCACAAATTCACAACCACTAGTTTTAATTGAATGAATAAATTTATGGACAAGTATAATTTTATATATTCAAAAATTTTATAGAAAGTAAAAGTTGTAAAAATATTCACACACATTTCAGTATCAGTCTTTAAAAAAAATTTTGTAATATATAATTTTAATTACTTCTTTTCTAGGATGTTAAGGCAGAAAGCGAACAGATTAATTTAAAAGTCGTCGGTCAGGATGGTAGTGTTGTCCATTTTAAAATCAAAAAACATACACCTTTTAGGAAGTTAATGACCACATATTGTGATAGAGCAGTAAGTAATGCATTATAATGTATTTGAAATATTGATTTTTAATATAAATATGATATAGATTCACTTCTGAACACTTTAATAAAGTTACTTTAAGTATACTACAAGTTTACTTGAAGTATCTTTAAAATATATATGATTTTTTCAGCTGAAGTTCTAGGTGTTTAGTTTTATAAAATAGCTAAGGGAATAATTTTCTGGTCTTTGTTTTGATTTCTACCATTAGATAATGTTAACCCTTCCAAAAAAGGGGCACAATCAAAAATATCAACATCCTATGAGTTTGAATAAACTTTGAATGTCTTCCTGTGGGAAGGTTAATCACATACTTGACTTAGGTGAGTCATTAAATAAAATATTATTATGGCTAAATATTTGATGGCTAAGATCAATGAGCCCCAGAATGTCTACAAAAAGGCAAAAGAATGAAAGGATAGGGGGTATGCCTTATGTGGCAGTGTTCAGCAACTGCGAGCAGAAAGAATCTTTGTATGCGCTTCCAACTCGTGAGTGACCTCTGTCCAGAGTGGATGTGTGTTGTTTACAAAATGGCAGTGAGACAACTTTGTTGAATGCTTGTTATGGAAAAATATGACAAGCATTAAAACAGTAAATTTGAAAGGTAAATGTTTTTACTACCAAGATACACAACAAATATAAAAAATCTTCATAGAATAAGTTTAAAAAGTTTTATTTTTAAAATGTTGCATTTACAAAATCAGAAATTGTTAAATTATGTAAAAATTATTAATTTAAGTATATACAACATATATACACAATTTATTTGTTATTCTGTTTACATTCATCTACAAAATTAGCCATTTTCTTCTTTGGAAGTGCGAACAATGAAAGCAGCAATCAAACTTGCTTGGTAGCTGCTTCCTGCACACACTTGTAGAGGCATCATCTGGTGGTCACTGCATGCTAAATGTACTTACTCTGGACATGCACATTTGCTTGAACCAGTTTGTCTGTTTTGCTTGGATGCTCATTCATGCCCACAGTTGCTGGATGTTGCCATGCAGGATATACTGTACCTGTACCCTAAGAATTCTCCTACTGGACATTTGCAGAGGACTTTCTCATAAGGTCCTGGCTTTACAGGGGAGAATATCTTGTTGACTGAAAGCAGAATACATTTGTACTTGTCTGGACTTCAGCATGGAGAGATATTAGTGTTTATGCAGAATGCCAGTTCAAGGAATAGATGGGGGGACTTTGTGGTATTATGACCACTGAGGAAGCCTGCAAAAGAAGAACCAAAGTGGAATCACTGCTTCTAGAATACTCCTCTCACTCGCTGTGAATTGGGTGAAAATTATGATGTGTAAAAAACAAAGCATTGTTGTACAGTACAAGATGTGTAAAGATGGGAAAGTTTAAGCCCTTAGTTGGTCAATACAATCTTTGTTCAAAAGATAATAAATAGCAATATGTGTCAGATTTTTTAGTTATTTATGTTAGGCTCAAAGCAATCACTCATTGAGAGAAAAAAATGACCACAACATGTTGTGGCTAATTCAAAACGGCCATGAAGCGAAATTTGCATTGTGGCTTTCATGATATTTGACCATGATGTGTTGTGGTGATTAAGAAAAGACATAACGCGTTCTGAACGTTAGCTGATGCAACCATGATACGAAGGATAGGTTGTCACTTGTCAACGGGCACATTGCAAACACTTGTGGAGTTTGTATTGTGTTCATTCTTGACTAGTGCTGCCATTTTTAGGGTAATTGCCTTTTTCCAGAGTACAATCAATCTCCCACTACATAGTGACACCAACTATATAATTCCAAATGTCATCAACTGACATTACATTATTTAAATTAATTAAATTAACATTATTCATAATTGATTTGTTCTTTAAGCCTATGTAAATATAAATTATGTTCCATAAACAAAATCTTAAGTTCACTTTTGTTAGTTGTGCATTCTTTTATACCACAATCACGAAACCAAGGTAATTGTGTATGTTTTAAACTAGTGGTTCCCAACCGGTGTTCCGTAAGCATCTCCCAAGTGTTCCGCAGATTTAGTCGCAAATCGGAAAGTGTACAATCGTATTCGAGCCGCCGAATATCAAAAAATTAAAATCATAAAATTTTCATAAACTTAAATATATATGTACAACTTGTACTTATGGAGTGTACTACTGTTTCGAATAAGATAAAGGCAATGATAAAAACTGAATGAAATATGTAAAAAAACATCAGGCACAAGTTTCCCATTAAAGTTATTTAGGTATATTTTTTCCTGTCTCAAAATTGGAGTTAATAATATGAGTAGAGATTCTGAATTATAACTGCTCAATTCTAATAAAATAACTGATTACAAGCTTATGTATTTCATATTAACTTATGTAAGTGTTCCGCTAAAGAAAATTGCTTACAAAAGTGTTCCGCATCCTAGAAAAGGTTGGGAACCACTGTTTTAAACAAATTGCCATTTGTATTTTTTTAACTTTATCTCACTCTTCCAGTCTATCCAAAATAATAAAATTTAAATTTTTATCACATCCATATAGGCTAAATTTAAGCACCTATATGCAATAAAAATTGAAATCAAATGATAGGGACAAGAAGTAATTTCTTTGTAGTAATAAACCTTATTCTCACACATTACCAGTACATGACATTTTTATAGACTTCTTTATCCAGTCTACTTTTATATTGTTTTATAAACAAATGTTGTTTGAATTTATTTTTTAAATTTGCTGCAACTCAATGAAATGTTTTCTACATAAGGGAAAGAAATATACTTTATTTTTCTAAATATAACTTTATATTCACTGACTTCTCCAGTACTTGACTCAGGTATTCATTTAACAAGCTATATTCTTTATACTCTTCTTCGGGTTTCTTTAACTTTTGCTATTCTTCTAATCAATCTTTGTGATCTGTTGTATATGAATAAACTTTTTGCAAAGCTAAAATATTATTATTATTCTTTAATTTATTATACTTTTTTACTTATTATTCTTCTGTTAATGGACAATATAGTTTATTTGTTGTACAATTCATATTTTTTAAAATTTACTCCATTTGTAAAAGTTGTGAGACTAGAAATTAGGTCAAATTTAATAAAATTTGTTAAATATGTAATAAATTGGTTCAATTTTTTCCTTTATTTTAGTTTTTTAAAACCATTATCTTAAAAATGGACTGTGTGAATTATTTGAATAAATACAGTTGTCGTAATTTATATAAAATATTAGTAATTATGCTACTACAGTGGATTAAATTAAAATCGGACTGCAGCAATAAAAAGAAATTTACAAATGAAACATACATGGAGCTAATCTTCAATACACACTGGTGTTCTAAAGTATTGAATGCATACTATAAAATTAATATTTTTTGATAAATTGAGTGTTAATGATTATGAAATGTTGAATCAGTATTAAGTCATTTCAATGAGAGATGCATAAAAAAATGCTCATTTTAATGTCAGTTACTGCTGTGTCAACAGTTAACTGTATAATATTCCCAAATATGCGAGGTGACACCTAGAAATAAATGCATTGAAGTTTTACATAAGGAAGCTCTGAATATGACTCAAATTTCCTAGAGACTGAACTATTCTTGTTGCTGTTCTATTGTTGCAACCTTTTAAAACTTAGCTGATTTACCTTGTAGTGAGCAGCACCACACATTTGCCAAGGGTTGACAAAATTCTCTGCTATTTGAGCTGAAAAAACTTGATTTGTTATCTTTCAAGAATTGATGGAGCAACAGGTTATTTGGACATTATTCATATTCTGTTGATTTACATAAACTCAGCAGGCTTTCAGTACTTTAGAACACAAGTGGAGTAATTCCCATATTTTTCCCAGCATGGTGCCAAGGTCTTGGATTTCCTGTAAGAGATTGCCCCTGTTTGCAGCCAGTGACACATGACACACCATCTTTTGCATGTCCTCATCAGGTGTGAATTGTCACCATAAAGTGCTTTCTTTAAGGACCTAAAGATATGAAAATCATTGGAGATAAAGTTGAAAGAATATGGTAGATGTGGAAGGATATTGGATATATTTTAGGCTGTGTTGTGCTGTATGCAAATGCTAGCTGTCAGCAGACCATGTTTTTGTTGTGAATTTTAAGCTTTAGGTGCTGTCAAAACATCACAATATTTCTTACTGTTCATTGTGTTTTCTGCTGTAGGTAGTGCTTTACAAGCACTCCCAAAAAAGCATGAGTAACATTTTGCTGGCAGACATTTCTGTTTGGACTTTCTTTGATTAAGGGGAGCCTAGATGAACATGAACAAATGAACACTTAACATCTGATTCAATTTCTTGAATCTGAGATGTTAAGTGTTTGTTTGACTCATAAGTAATCATCATCTTGGATTCTATTTCTTTGATGGTGATACATATTTAATTATTAATTAACTAGCAGGTACGCTGGTGTTGCTCGGGCAAAAGTAACGATAGCAAAGATTAAGATTATTACGTTATAGTCAACCTTACCCGTTTTCACAGAATGCAAGAATTGGGTCCCCCTGTTTCCAGACTAATTAGAGAATTTTTAGATGGGTCTAAAAATATGTTCGATTTCTCACAAAAACGAAAAAAAACTGTATCTGCACGTCGCTTTCTCTTAACAATTCCATTGTTGACACTTCCATTGTTACTTAACACTTCCATCAAAAATGGAAGTGTTAAGCCTTAATCCTGTCCCTCTCCCCCGTGGGGAGGAATTTTGAGAAATCCTTTCTTAGTGTGTGTTCTCGTGACGTACCCTTACTGTGTACCAAATTTCAACTCCTAACCGTTTGGGCTCTGCGCTGATTATTATTATCATCATCATCAACTCGTCTCAATTATATATATAGATAATCATTTGGAATAGTTGTTAAGTGTTTATCAATTTTATTAACTAGATGTCATCATTCAGAACTGGAATATTTGCTTTCTGGCATGTAAAATTGCACATATGATTTGCTCCTCTGATTATGCATTGATAAGTCATCTTCCTCTGCTCTTTAATGTGTCAAAAGTACTGAACAGGCATGAGGTTGGTGCTTCTTGAAGTCTGTGTTTAGACCCTTAGGGTCTCATCGTGTGCATATCTTTCAGTATCAATAGTTGTAGCTCTTCATTGACAATTTTCTGTCCTGACTCATAAGTAATCATCATCTTGGATTCCAATTTCTTTGATGATGGTATGAGTTTGTTGATGTTTACAATGACATGACGTACAGAATTTGTGGAGACTGTGATGCATCTTCAACATTTTGCACTGCATTGGCAAATTACAGGCTGAAACAAACACTTGGCTTCTGCTGGAACATGAAGATCCATATACTACTATCACTCTTTGAAAGATTTCTGCTAGTTTCTTACCTTCTGCAACAAAACTGATGGAATGCATTTCTTTGTATGTTTGTATTGATGCATTTTTCAAAATTACAGATTTTGAGCATCACCGGATAATACCATGCTTCAGCTGCATTCATTGCTAGACAACTTTGACACACATGTAGAATGCCATGATAGCACAGCATGCTGTCTTCCTGCTTTTATGATACCAGTTTAGTTTTCATTTAATCCACTGTATTCATAATTATGATATGAATTATTTCATATATTCAATATGGAAACTCATGTTTTTATTAAATTGTCACTTTTGTATTAATGATGTTAGTTATCTAATCATGTATGAATATTAATTATAGGGTCTTAACATACAAAACGTGAGGTTCCGTTTTGATGGGCAACCTATCAGTGAATTAGATACCCCTTCTGGGTTAGAAATGGAGGATGAAGACACCATTGATGTATTTCAACAACAGACTGGTGGCATTCTTTTAAACATGTAATATAAATTTTTTGAAGTTTTCAACCTATTTTTATATAAACAAAAACTGATTAAATTTGAATTAAATATAAGTATCTAATGTGAATTTTTCACTTATATATATAAAGCCTTAATAGTTGCAGAAATTAATAGATTTGTTTTGAGATTTGTATATAAGTATATTTATTGTTACTCAGAGCATAGTTGTGTAAAATATATATTTTTAAACTTAATAAAAAAATAACTTAATGTAAATAATTTATGTAAATTTTGTTTTTTAAAGAAATATACATATTACACACATTTGTAAATTATATTAAAATCATGGAGAATCAGTGATTTGATTAAAAATTGTTCTGTATTTTTAATATAATGTCTTATTTCCAATGTCATGAGGTATTGATAAAAATCCCTGTTGAGTATTTTTTTGTAAGTATTGGGTTGTTTGGAAAGCTGTTAGGGACTCTTAAGAGAAATAAACAGTTTTAAAACTTAAAAACATACCTTTATTCAGTTATGTATGCACCATTGTTTTTAATGACAGGTTGCCACTGACACTTCACAATACCCTCTTTGGAGAACTTCCTAGTTTTCCCATAAAAAAACTGTTCCACAAGATTTTTGCAAGCTTCCAAATTACCAAAGCTTTTATCACAAAGGGAATTCTGCAGAACCGGAACAAATGGTAGTCTGATGGGGGATGGGATAAAATATCCAGCCTAGTTTCAATAATTTTTGGTGTGTTTGTAAAGATATGTGCATTCTGCCATTATCTCGATGAAATACAATGTTTTTTCTGTTGGCCAATTCTGGACATTTTCCTTCAATTGCCATCTTTAATTGATCCAGTCGGAAACAATACTTATCAGAATTGATTGTTTGATTCTGTTGAAGCAGTTCATAGTACAGAATTCCTTTCCAATTTCACTAGATAGTGAGCATGACCACCTTCAGATGAAGATCAGCTTTTGGAATTTTTAATGGTGGTTTGTTTTTCTTGCCCCACAATAAACAATTTCCTTTTCATCATCTGTCACTAAATATTTCAGTAAAGGAAAATTTTCATTTCATTTTTGAAAAGAATCACAAATGGAGATGCGATCCAGTAAGTTCTTTTCAATTAAGTTGAGGTACTCAATGTCGTAATGATTCACATATTTGAGCTGCTTCAGGTGTTGAAATACAATACTGTTTGATGACTACACTATGTCTGCTATATCTGCTGTGATGAAGGTTGTTATCCAATACTGTTTTGATCTGGTCCTCTTCAATAACAGTCGGTCTTCCAGAGCAGGAGCTTCCCACCTTAAATTTAGTGAACTACTTTTGAACATTTGACTGCTACAGCACTCTCACCATAAACATTACATATTTCTTTTGCTGTTTCTATGGTATTTTTGCCTTTTTGATGAAAGAAAAGAAACAAATGTCAAAAATGCAATATGCTTGCTTCCATTTTCACAAGACACATTAAATGCCCATTACAAAAAGAAATTTTTATAATGGATTTTCAATTTGTCTTGTAACAGACATTTTTCATATTTGTTGATTTGTACAATTCTAATAATTTTCACATCATCCTGTGTCTCAACTGTCAACTAAAAAATTGAACGTTCCAAACAACCTAATACTTATCACTTCCTAAAAACTACTACTAAACTTATAAGATGCAGTGGCATAGCGAGGGGGTGCAAGGGAGTGTATCTTGGAGACCATTTGGGCACCTCTTGCAGAGGGGCACCCAAATGGTCTCCAAGACAAACTATATGTGTTTCTGGAGAAGGGAGGCATGCCAATAAAGTGTTGTGCCCAGGCACCAGTTATGTTCGCTACACCACTGACAAGATGTTAGATTAATTGCTGAGAACTAATGAAGTTTAAATGACAAATACTAATCAAAAGTAGAATTTTTTTACATTATTATTTTTGACCAATGTATTAAAATGATTAATTTATAAATTATTTCTTAAATTATTGTGATGATGTATTTGTCTAATCCAGTTTTTAAAAAACTATTGAACAGTTTTCAGTTTTAATCATATAAGGTTCAACAAGGGACAATTTTAAACTTATAGTACCTTGTTGTAGCTCTATTGTGTACCACTAAAGGTATGTTGTTTGCAAATCAAAGCTTTAGGATGGATGGTGAACCTTTAGGAGGCAAAGTAGAAATTTGTGCATGCTGAAGATTGAGTTCAGTTATTTTTAATGAACATTATTTCTTTAGTTGTTCTAATTAATAAAAATTAAAAGGAATTGATAATTGCATCATGATGAATTGAATATAAAAGAAGAATAAAAAGCTGAAATTACAATCCTGCCTAATATGTCATGTGGTAGGCAAAAGTCTTTTAACATGTATTGGGAATGCATGCAGTAGGTTTGCCATCCTTGCCATAAGAGATGTAAAATTAATGATAGTGATACATAGATTTTTATTTGCTAAAGATAAGCATTTGTTATGCCCATATATAATAATGAATTTTTGTATTTTTAAGCACAATAAATGAATTTTTCATCTAAGGCTTAGTCATTTTATAATGGGTATATTAAAAGCTACATTTCACATTTTTTATCACAACAAATGTTATAACTAAACAATAATAAAAAATTTGCTGTATTTCAACTGAACAATATTAGACTTCAGAATCAATTATTCAGTAACTTATGCTGCATACAGATTTTTAACCTAATCATTTACATAATTGCTGTACTGGCTAAAAAATGGAAATGATGATATTCATTCTAACAAGTATTTCAGCTGAAACCAAATATATACTCTCATAATAAAACTTTGTTTTTTGGCAAAGTACTGGGTCTATTTTTTTGAGAAGAATATATTTTTGTAGGATGATATTTGTAAGACCCCAGGGAGGTAAGAGGGAGTCATACCTCCTTTTCTGGCGACTCACTTGTCAAGGATGGCTGTTACGTCAACGGCGCGTTATGCGTTACGCGAGTGGAGGAGGAGGAAGGATGGGGTCGACAATAAGGCGAAGCCTACAGTCAAGAAAGACACCATTTTATAACAAAACAAGATTTATTAAAAGCGAAACGAACAAAACTACACGTCTACCCTCATATACAAAAGGGGGTCCGGAGATAGAGAGAGAGAGAGTTTACAAATATATATTCATACCTCTTAACAATTCCGTATTAGACGGAGTCCGGTAAATGGAATTGTAGATGGTCGTAGACGGGCACTTAACACTTTAGAATTCCTTTGAACTTTAGAAAACTTTAAGAACGGTCGATGGCGCACGTCGTACTCAAGAGACGATCGGAGAGAGAGCTCTTTAGGGGGTGAGGGAAGCGTCTTTTATAGGTTTTTGATGAGAAAACCAGTCACGTGATCGATAACTGATTGCAATTAGGGCCATAGGTGTTCCTGGGTTTTAAATAAACGACTAGTTTGGACGCTAACTGTAAACTATCGTGCAAGTTGATCTACCTGCTCCGAGGGAATAACGGCTTGTTGACAGTTAGGGGACGATCGTTGCCAGTCGAGGGTCAACAATTTCCCGGGTATGGAATGTTGTTGATTAAGCCGTTTATAACTGGAGTGAAATAATTCAGAAATTTTAGGTTCTTAACTTCCAGATTTCACATATATATTTGGTGTACGCCACTATTTCAATAAAGCAATAATTTAGTCTTTTGTGTTAAAAACTTGAACTAACTTAGTATTTCACATAGTTTGTATTGTTTAATGTATGTCAGTACTTCTCATTTAACAATAAGCTGAATGTTTTGGTTTAGTTAAACACACACACAACTATATTTAATAAATGCATTCCTCAAAATGCGGCCCGCCAGTTGCCAAGTGGTTCTGTTCCCTGAACACTAGGAGTTCAGTCATGGGTTTTCCAGGTTTTCTCCATGTCTGTAAAGCCTGAATAGGGCCGGTTATCCTTAAAAAGATCTCCCGGAAGGCATCCCCCTAGGCAGATCACTCAAGTGTTGCATTGCTGTAACTAAACAAACAACAACCTTAAAATGCAAATGAAATTTTATTTAAAAGTTGCAATTTGTAATGACATCGAGAAATGTGGTTTACATTGATAATTTAATACATACTGATGCATATTGAAAAAAAAATATATTTTTTATTTCAGTAAAGAATAATGATATATACCAATATCAACTGAAGCATCTTACAAAACTTAATAATGTGGTATGTGTCAGTATACACTACAGTAATACCAAATTCTTTAAAATATGTAAGTAGATTATATTTTAAAATAGAATGTTATTTTTTAATGATGATGATAAAGTTTTGATTAAAATATTAATTTTATAAATGTTTGAAAATTGTATTTAATAAAAATTTAGATCAATTACTGTTATATTTGTATTACAAATCAGTTACTTCCTTTGTCTTTGAAGTAATCTACATGAACATTGCGTAAGTGTTGTATCAATGAACTTTTTTTAGAAAATCTCTTATGACAAACAGCGCAGCAAAAGTGCTTTTCTCCCATATGAATTCTAACATGATTTGTTAAGCTGCTTTTGCTGGTGAAACGTTGGAAACAAACATCACAACAATAGGGTTTTTCTTCAGAGTGAAGACTTAGATGTGACACCCACTTTGTTCTGGACACAAAGCTACTTTTGCAAATATGGCATTCAAATGGTTTTTCTCCTTTATGAACTTGAAGATGAGTTACCAAATGGTGTTTATGCATGAAACCATGATTACAAAAATGACACTGAAATGGTCTTTCTCCTGTATGGATTTGAAGGTGTGATATCAAATGGTGTTTTTGAGTGAAACCACGTTTACAAATTCCACATTGGAAAGGTATCTCTCCCTTATGAATTCTGATATGAGCATAGAAGTTATCAATTTGAGTAAAACCCTTTTGACAGATTTCACATATAAACATCCCGTTCTGATCTTCATTGTGCATTTCTGAAAGATGATATAGATTTTATAATGTTAGTATTAAAACTTGCATATGTAATTTTTAATATGATCTACATATACTACTTATGAATCTATATTTAATACTACAATGATCACAACTCTAAATAGGATTTTTATAAAATCTACCTGTAATAATGAAAACAATTTTACAAAACACTTCTGCATATTGACAATATAAAGGTAACAGAAATGCTCCATTCATTGCCAAGTTGAACTTTATAATAAACCAGAATTTCTAACTTTAAAGTTGCCATAATGGAAATTGGTATATATGAAATTACAGTATTTGTAATTGTGACAAAGTTTTTAAGATTGCAAAATTTGGAACACCATTTTATGTTAGTTTTAAAGTGGCACAGGCTGTTAATTCCATAAACATTTCATTCAAAATCCAACCATGTAAACTATCTTTATTACATAATGTCTTGAAAGAAATATTGAAATTTCTGAACAAAGTTCTGAAAATGTTGGTTTTTCAAGACTTTAAATAGTTTACTAAAACGGTTTCACAAGATAATCATTAGCAGTTGTTCCAGTGATGCGATTTCTTACAAACTATGATAAAAGTTATGTTTGATCCCTGTAAAAGAAACGAAAACATCGAAAATTAAAATACTAAGTATATGTTATGACAAATAAAATTTTTAATAATACTGCTAGGTATAAAGTTAAAACTCTTTCAATATGTTAAAAAAGTATCGGTATACTTTTCTATTATTAAATATAACTTGATACCAACCTGTTTTGTTTTTATGCAGGCTTTTTCATCAGTTAAAACTGTTTGATTAGAAGAAAAAATAATAATTATTATTATTATTGTACAACAGAAGTATTTATTAATTACTACTAAAGTAAATATTCTTTTGAAAACTCAGAAAAGTTGAATTACATAATGTGATATATAGAATCTATAAAGTAAAAACTGACAAAGTGGCATTCTAAATAGGAATTGTTTAGAATCTAGAATAATCCTTCAATAATTTGCACAGGAAGTTCACAAAGAAAGATTGTACATGATTTAACTAAATGTTTTTATAAGTAAAATAATAATAAGTTTTTTTTATTAAATAATTATATAACTTATCATTATAATATACAGTATTATTAATTAATAAATTATATTACTTAATCAGTTTAATTAACTGAAATTAGGAATAAGTAAAATTTATGTAGAACTTTTTCATTTGCATTTTTTTTTTCTTAAATTTAGTAATTTAGTCATCACTCCAGTTTGTAAAGACTCATTTAATAAGTATTCTTCAAAAATTATATTTTTGAAGCACTTGACACTTTTTCCCCTTTTCCTTAGTTAAAAATGACAGTTTATCAGTGTTTTATTTGTTGATGGTTATATTTGATTACACCTAGCAGTTTGTAGAAATTTTTTCTAAAATTATTTGTATTCTTTCTGTAAAATTGTTCACAAATAGGTTGACATTCCTAAGTACAAATTGATTTAATAACATTTTAAAAATCATTTTATTTATGTCATTATTGCTACACACTATTTGTTGTTACAAAGAAATTATAGACTGATACATTTAAAAGTGAAATGCTGCTAATATATATTTAAAATTTATTATTATTGCACTAATTACAATATATTAACTATTGTTTCTGTTGATATAATTGACTAAATGTAACAGAGAGAATAGTTTCATTGCACTGCAATTTTCAAATTGTAGAACTATACACTCCCACTGTCATCCATCATCTGTTCTTTGTTAATAGCAAGATTGAGGCCGAAGTTTTAAACGCGAAAACGTGTACGTCGGACGTTCGGCGCCGCTTTCCTGTAAGCCTAGAAGTTTGACAATGGCGTTTGGAAAGTCGGTGGAATCATGCTCGACATTCCAAATGCCGTTGTCAAACGTCTAGGCTTAGAGGAAAGTGGCGCCGAACGTCCGACGTACACGTTTTCGCATTTAAAACTTTGGCTTCAACCTCTCTAATCTCAGCAATGGAGTTAAATAGATGAAAATCTAGACCAGGTATGGAAAGCTTAGAGTCTGGAGTTCCAATTAACTATAAGGTTAAATGGTTAATAAAACTTCTGGTCTGAATCAGAAAGTCATAGATTTTTAAATTAAAATGTGATTAAAAATGCCACCCAGTATTGTAACGATGTCACAATAATACACACTTGATTTTTAGAGTCTGATGTATCTATTATCTTTATGCATTGTGGATAAGGACTGAAACTTTTTTGCTTGGCATATACAAATTGTGCAGTACATTTCTTTCCTAGTTTTATTGAAAAAATTTCTATATTGTCTTTTCAATCTTTACTTATAAATTATCCAGATTATTTTTGTTTATAGTATCAATCATTATCAAACTCTTATCTAAAGGAGAGATGGTAACGTAAATACTCTACTAGAGTAATGAAATGTTAGTAGTAGTAATTCTGTTTATTTTTGTGATCTCAAAGAAGGAATTATAAATGAGTTTTAAAAGTTGTTTTTGTGTTTACTAGTCTTTGGGTAATGGCATCTTAGATTTTTTTTAAGACTGTATTCCTGTAAATTCTTAAAGGAAAAAAAAAATATAACAACATTGAAGAGGCTACTGTTTTAAGTGTTTTGATCTTTTGATTTAAATACTTCGATTTAAAATCGAAAATTTCATTCAATTACTAAAAGTATATTTTCATATTGTATAAGTATTATTTTACAATAATTACTAATCATGTATTTTACCAGAATATAAGGTTCAACAAATTTCAATAATAATGTGCATAGAGTAGACAAATATTTCCTTTTTTCCCCTGTCTTTAACATTATCAAATTGCATTTATCACAGAATGAAGAAAAATAACTTTTGTGATATTGTGATGGAAAATTATAATAATATATATGGAATAAAAATTATATATAAATTTAATAAAGTATACAAACTAACTAATTTGAAACAGTAAAATATTCCCGAAAGAATAAGTATTTTCATATGCACTTCAATTGAATGTTATATTTAAATGAAGTTTAAGACGCCATATCAAATGTTTTCACTCTTTTACAGTTTTTACAATAGCGGACTCTTACATTATTACTTTATTTACTATTTCTTAGTTTGAGGAATGAGCTTATTTCGTAATTTTCTTGTTTTTTACTTTTTAAACATTCATATTCAATTACTGCATCTAAAATCATCATTAGTTTTTTCTTCTCTTTTTAACAGCTCAGCAAGCATTTTCCTGTTGTTCTCTAGATTAATAAAAATAGTCATATTAGTAAAAGCCACATTCTAAAGTTAATTTCTTTATTATAATATTTAATTTTACATACATTTTAAAAAGAAAATTTACTTACTTCTAAGAACAATTGGAATACTAAATTCTGTCGCTCTGTTTTAAGTAAATCAGTGATATTGGATTATGAGGAGATATTTTTTTAGTGCAATGGATAAGCATTTCTTAATTTGAATAAATATGAATAAGAAGAAAAGAATATCTGCCTGTAGTTTTTCTGTAAACTTAAATAGTAATTAAACAATTATTTTTAATCTTTAATTTCTTTGATAAATAAATTAAGTCAAACTTTGAATTATTGTTAAGAACAGCACTAACATTTGAAAAATAACTCTTTTATTATGAGGAAATAACTACAAATCAGTTATGTCATCAAACATTAATAATTTTATACATAATTTAACAATTTCTTTTATTGATCTTGCATTTAAGAAATTTTTGTGTTTAAATTACAGTGATGATGATATTCTAAATGAACTGAAAAAACAAATATATATATATATATATATATATATATATAAAATTATTGACATTAGTTATAGAAACAAAGATTCCAGTTTGTATTATACAAAATTATATCTTGTCTTAATATTAAATATTTATTAATTATTATTTTTCTTCATAAATCTTGATAAAAAGTCTAATTTGTTCATTTAAGTAGAGAGATAATAAATACCTTTTAAATGTTATATTTCAATAAAACAATTATTTTTTACAACCTGGTTGATTATAATTCCAATTATATACAGACAAGTCAATGTGTTCCTCCTGAAAAAGAAATTAAGATTTATATTTTTCTATTTTTGATGATAATTTAGTAGTAATAATAATTAAATAAGGTAGTAATGTGTCAAATTATAAAAGCCAGGCAGCTGTATTATCCTAAGCAAATCTGAAATTATATCCTAAATTAGCAGGTTTTATCAATTTTACTTGTTTTATAGGGTTTTACCGTTAAACTACCTCCAGGTAAATATAAGTTACGTTCATATTTTATAGTAAAATCACTTTTACGCAAGTAAAATAATTACTAGTACGTTTAATCCAAATGAATGCAAGATAATTCTAACTAAAAATAGGAGTATTCAAATGCAAGAATTGAGAACTATTCGATTACAAATGATTACTGTACTCAAGAACGTACGTTATGTATTTAACTACTGAGCTACCGGATACGATACACACAAGAATGAGTTAATAACAGTGAAGAAGCCAATTCGGGTGCCAAAAACTAGCGTTTCGACCTGCCGTTTAAAATTTTAATTTCATTACAGTACTACAGAAACCAAGTTAATTCGTGATGTAACTTCTTGAGGAATTTTAATATCCTAATTGATCTGTGGTGGGAAAAATCCCAAGCTGTTGCGAAACAAACTTCTGCACCTGCAGCGTTGTAAATCAATGCCCCAAGGGCAGGGAGTGCCGGGTGAGAGGGTGAAAAGGACGAAATTACATTCTTCCTCTTGAGAATTCGATTATTGAAAGTTCTCGATTGGTTCATTTCAACGAAGATCTTGCTTGTACAGTAATATTAAGGATCATACAGGATCCGTTGTCGTGTGACGTTCGTTTCTCTCACGAGGTTCGAAATTGTTTTCCGAATACAGTTTGTCTTGCTCTTAGATGATCGTTGTACCCGGAGATGAATTTACTTATTTGTTTACGAGTGAAATCTTATTATTCCGCTTTATCCAAGTTATGTTCTTCAAATCCAAAAACCTCATCCGTTTCCGTTTTAGACAGGTTTCGGCTTGTAGTTAAGTTTTTTCCGTTTAGGCAGGTTTCTGTTTTATTCGGGTTCCGTTTAGGGCAAGTTTTACTGTTTAATTATTACATAGCTATGTTTATTTTATATTCCAATGTATCCTATGAATTTTCGTCTATTTAATATATTTAAAACTAACAAACATTTTACGATTCATTATCATTTTCTAGTATTTACTTTTCAAAACTGCAAAAAAAAAATTGTAATTCTTACATCATCACATTTAAAATCTTTACAGTAAGCTTATCAAAAGTTTTTTTTTAAATATTAAAATACGTTAATAAATTCTTTATTTCTGTATTATTATAAACTTTCATTGAAATGTTATCGCTACACAAGGTAAACATAGAAACTGGAGACAAAAGTAATAAAATTGTTGCAATTGTGCAATATTTATCATATATCACATATATTTTTGTCTCAAATTACCAATAATTTATGTATTTGTTATAAAGTAAATTATTGGAAAAATATATTACGACTGTTTTACACTTAATAATAAAATAGTTTGTTAGAAAAATGAAATTTTATAACGTTGAAATTGAAATCTCTAAGAAACATTTATGAAAGAATTTCTATAGTTTATAGTTTTCTACAATTGCCACGTTTGGGGACGTAGTCACACGGGGTGACATTTCCCCACACTAACCCTCTTCTCACCTCGAGTTTAAAAGTAAACAGTATCAAAATGAATGCTTTCCTGTTTTATTCGGTGGCCACCTGCTTATGGCACCCAAATACGTGAACATCCACGAGGTAAAGCAAAATAAAATTCAATACTTGACACGTGTTAATTACCATCAATTTGCGTATGTCTTGCATCTCGCACAAAGAGCTGCCATACCGATATGACAGCTCCTTACACAATAATATGTTGTTAGTTATCGTTGGTCGTGCGTTTTTACGGTGTTCTACCCGTCTATGCATGTCATTAGCCATGCAGATGATTCACAGACAAATTTCTGGCTACATCCCCGTGTGTTATATACATATAAAAAGGCAATCTTTATTCCTATGTGCTTATCTGAACTTAAAAAAAAATGTTTAGATAGTAGGGCCAGTTAAAATAATAAATTTGTAAAAGCTTTTAACTTGTTTACACCGCCGTTTGTCTGTAGTTTCCTGTTGGGGTTTAAAATGTCTTGTTTTTTAATAGTAGTCTTTCATTTAAAACTAAATTTATAAATTTGCTACTTGTAAATATTAAAAAATTAATTAAGTTATATTCATAATGGCTAGTCCTCTCAAGTATTTAATTTTAATACAATGATGCATAGTATGGCTCAGTTAACCAATTTACTGTTATGTTATACTGTATGTATGTATGTATATTATAAGAATGGCTCTAAACTGGTTTTACATGTGATAAAAGGCTATCTTTTGAGCCATCCTATATTCTACAACATTAAATTATCATCAGACTTAATTAAATAAATATATTAATAATGGCTGCCTGTCATTACATTTTGTTGTACACACAGGCGTCGAGAGGGGAGAGCTGGAGATTTTCTCTGAACTTTAGGGCCCACTTTAATTTATTAATAAAACAAAAACATTCTGTGTATCTCATTACTTGAAAAAACGGAAGGCCAAACGGGCCCGCTCTACCTCTGGTCCCATACAACTCTCGACGACCCTATCATTGTATAGTAA
This sequence comes from Centruroides vittatus, assembly GCF_030686945.1. Taxonomy (NCBI): domain Eukaryota; kingdom Metazoa; phylum Arthropoda; class Arachnida; order Scorpiones; family Buthidae; genus Centruroides; species Centruroides vittatus. The sequence goes on along the minus strand of NW_027120941.1, from coordinate 104,934 downwards.
AACACACATTAATTAGACGGATAGCAAATGAATTATCTAATGAATGGTGATTAGTGTGGTTCATTTTTTATTATTGGGATCATTCGCAGCACTAAAATTGGATATCAGAATTCTAAATAAATTTAAGCTATGAATTTCTGTCGGAGGGAGAAAATTTAAGTATACAAAGATTATTTTATATCAGAGGTTATAAATTTTCTAGGCTCGCAGATTAAAGAATTGAATACTTCCTGAAATAATTGCATTCTCTTACATTCTATACGAAACATTTCTAACTGGAGCTAAAGAAAATAATAAAAGGAAAACGTTAATATCATTAAAATGGTTTAACGTTTCATCATTTTTCCAGGGTTATTGGACAGAATAGAAAAGCACAAATGTTTGCTAAAATTTATTATTACTGTAAACGAGATTGACCTGCTGGTATCAAATTACTGTAGTTTCACTATAGTCTAAGCTGTATAAACAAATTTTAAAAATATTTGATATTTGATATCTAAAATAAGAACACCTGTATCAAATATGCTAAGATTCGTTTTAAAAAATATTATTTTATATCTAAAATTTCGATATAGATAGATAATCTATAAATTACATCCATAACTTGTAGTATATATTAATTAAACTATAGTTTGTACTTAACGTTTAAGCAAGAGTGGAAAATTCTTTTAATTTAATTAATAAGAACCGAAAATGCTAAATGAAGTGCTCGGTCCAAGATGACCCTAAGGTTAGTGAACCGCTATTTTAAAATCGGAAGGCCACATCTTATTTTAGAAGAAATTCGTAAGACCGCGTAACGTATTGCATGTTGGGGACCGTCCATTAATTACGTGTAAAGTTTTGAGCCATTTTTGACTCCTTCCCTCTGTCGTGTACAATGATGTATGCTACTTTTGGTAAACTTCCTCTTTACGTGTACAATAGTTCGTGGACCTCTCCCGACATTCAAGAAATGATTTAAATTCTGCAAATATTTTCTAATTGAAAGTTTATTTATACGACAAGTAAATAGGCTTTTAAGAACAAATTTGTATGCCGCAGATACCGTTAAGAAAAAAATCCACATAAAACAATGCCTGGACCTTCCCTCAAACTGTACAGGACGGCCCCTTGAGTGTTTGCATTTTTGACTCTTTTCCGAGGAAACTGAAGGCCTGTTTTTAATATCCATCCGAGCGAGGTACGGGGCTCGACATATTCGGGACAGATCACCCCCAAAAATTCCTGGGATACGCCCGAGTCACTCTGAACGACAGGCAACGCCTTCACTTGGGCGGTTAATTATTTCAGACGAACCAAATTTTTCGAAAAATAGCCTTTGATAACCTAAAAGTCAATAAGAATCCAATGACAGTGCGCTATCAAACGCCCAAAAATAACTCGAAGAAATTGCTTTTATGTTGTTTTGGATCAAGTGTTGGCATCTGTAAAAGTTTTGGCAGAGAGAATCAACCGTATAATCTTTTGATTTCCTCGGTAATTTATAATATTCGAGAATGATGGATAAGAAACCATTTTTTCTAAGAAAATCGTAAGCTGGAGGTGAAATTGATTAACAAAAAATCCTCAATGGATGCGATCTCCCGAAGAATTTTATTTATTGTTTTGGAAAAGAACGATGAAATATTACGAATGTATTCGTCATAAGAGCAAAAGAGTTTTCTTAGATTTATTCCAACTTATCTGTGGTGTTAAGAATTTTTAATTCCTTGCCAGTTTCTACAAACAAATCCTGCTTATAAATAAAACTTATAAGAAGATTACGATCTCGCGATTTTATCAATAGAATGGAAATGGCGAATCATTAACATTTGATGAAGCTGTAGGACACTTTTCGAGTGTTAAAAATCGCCACCGAAATTTCTTAGATGTAAATTAACAAAAGAAAAACATTATACTTGAAGACCGTCTAAAAGAATTATTGCTTCCGGGCCACAGGAGCGTGGCTTAAATCGTAAATCTTGTCGATATTTATTCTACTTTCCTGCTGAGTGATTGATTTAAATGTATAATGGCGTCACGATAATCGCAGTAACGTGAAGATGGATGAAAACACATCCTTAGATCCAGTATGGTAACATTATTAATTAATGAAGGATTAATTACTTCAACTAATAAAATTTAAATTATTATCGTTATAAAATGCTTTCAATTACTGAGCCATTTTAAAATTACTATTAAAATTACACAAATATTATAATAATAAGTAAGAAACAAAATCAGTTTTCTTTTACCTTCCTGAAAATTGAAATAATTTTTAAAATAATTACATAATATTTTTATTACTTAATTAGCATTGATTTGAATATTATAATTAAGCATACTTTAGTAATTATTAATTATTATTATAGAAGTCTTACAGTAAAACCTCGATTTAACGTACAAAATTGCCGGTTCGTATGTAATACGTGAAAATTAACACACTGATAATGTTAAACTGCTTTTTATATGTAATTAAATTAGCAATTTTTTTTTTAATGCAAGAGTCGCCGTTCTTAACATTACTCTACAACGGGAGTGTCTCGATATATCGTTCTAAGACGAATAAAACCTCTTTTGTTTTGTTTTTAAGAATATTATTTATTTGTTTAGTTAAATAAAGTTAGATATATTTTTTGGAAAATGCACTTTATCTATTTATTTCGATTTAGTCTGTATACTTGTTTATTCCAGTCTCGGAACAACGCGAATACACAAGCAATAAAACACAACGAAATACTTTTACGTAAAATTAAACTTCTCGTACGTACTTAATTTTAATTAAACAAACGTATCTACGTAATGAATTAATAACAGATAAACTAATTTATCCTCTTCTCCCCGAATTTGTCCGTTAAATCGAGGTTTTACAGTGTTATACGTAATAAAAACACTATATACAGTAAAACTTGTGTAAACCGTTACGATTAAGGTTGAATATTTTATAATATACAATGATACAATAAAATATTTTTAAAAACTTAATCCAAATTTAAAAGAAAATAGATTAAAAATATTATTTCATTTACTTGCATGGCTGTTTTCAATCCCAACTTGCTGCATCTATGTTTGGTCTACGAGTGAAACTAAACAGAGGCATTCAATCTGCAGTCGGAAATGAACACTCCACCAATCAAGGTCGTGGAGTATTGTATTACCGACAGCTCGTATTTCATTCAGGGATGTGTTTACCGCTGTAACTTTTGCTTTAAAATTTAAATGATATACTTTAGTAATTATTAAATCAGGGAAATTAATAGTAATACGATATCGTCGTAATAAGTATTTATTACTTTATAAGAATCAATTGTACTGTATTATTAAGAGCGTTACAATATTTAAAAGTATACGGTATCCGCGGGGGGGGTTGAAGATCCCAAAATAATGATTTTGGTATTCGCGTGGGGTATTCGTTTCGTCGGATTCGGGGACATGTGCCAAATGGATTTCCTGCTACAATAATAAATGAAATTAATACATTTTTAAAGTAATAACTGTTAATAATTCTAACAATGTCGATTTCGTTTACTTATGTATTTAAGTATTTCCGTAAAACAAACTAAATTACGAATAAGTCTATACTATATCATCAATTTTTCCTGTTTAATGATTAATTTATATTGTAGCGAGGGTGCAGGAACGTCTGCAGAAAATCTCGAGACACTCGATGTTGATGGATTCTCTCTCCTAATGAAACAACTGAACTAAAGTAAACAATATCCCCAACATCCGGTTCTAGGAAGACATGTGTTGCCTTTTGCCGGTACTTTTCGGACCCAGTCGCTTTCCCCCGCACAACCCACCACAAACAACAATATGTAGGGGTAAAGTATCACGTTACACAGCGATATGAGGTACTTTCGGTGGTCTATTGATATGGAAGCAATCAGGTTTGTTACTTTAAAATAGAAATAAATATTATAATGCATATCGCACGGCTTCAACTAAGTAAGATTAGGAAACTAATGTAATTCTAAGGTAATTGAGTAACGACGTGTCTTGGTCCGCCCGAATCCGTCTTGAGTAGAATGCACCACTGACAAAGCTTCATCGTCATTATATTAATGTGTAAAATTCGTTAAGATTTATTTAAATGCGAACAATCTTTAAATAAAAACCATTTAAATAACAATTTGTGTTAATTATACGTTTAAAATTAACACGCGTTGTTCGTAAAACATATCTTTCTATTATAATTTTATCATCAATTTAGTTTTATTCGGTTCGATTGCGTAAAAAAGAAAATAATGATCGTAATTCTCGTAGATTATTTATCGTCGTATAAATGTTTTGAGACCCCCGAACCCAAAAAGGCAAAAAAAATTCCGTGGATACGAGTGTGTGTTGGCGTCTATTCCATTTAATATCTCAGGACGGTGTGAAGGAGTGTATAAGGGGCATTGGTGCTATTAAATTTCGTTGTGAAAGGTCAAGGGAATAAAGAGTAAGGTCACGTGATATACGTGAGTGGCCAGACTTAATGAAGATTTTACTTGTTAGCATTTACAATGTTTTATAAAACTCACCTCTACTCTCAAAATTAAGTCTTTTGCTATTTTATAGTAATTAAAAATATATTATACAGTTTTTACAACAAAATCTCATAACAGATGGCGCCACATACAATTTTAGTTATTTTGATTAATAATTCAAATGTTATTTTTAAAATAAAATCTCATAAAAGCCGAGAAACTTACGCAACTCGTTGCTAGAATTTTTTATGTATAAAATAATGATTCGAATACTGTATTCGACGGACTGGAAGAGGGAACCGGACTCACCGAAGCTGGACAAACGTTGGAATCCAAAAAAATTTTACAAAGCTAATTCTGTGTGGTTAGCATACTCGATGCGAACAAACAAACTAGAATAAAAATTTTTAAATTTCTTATGAATTTATATACAGCTCGGAACATGAAAATGAACTTGAGATTTCACGATCTATTTGAGGTGTGGCATCTTCACGTTTTAGACTAATCAAACCAAATGCAATACCAGATTTTCCACACTAGCCTATGTACACTTCCACCTGTAAATATAGAAAGATTGAAAGATTTAAGTAAAATTAGAGACCACAATTAGAAGTGGTTAAATACGTAGAATCACTACAGACTGGTGAAAACGTAGAATCCGAGGAAACGTGATTAATCAATATAATAAAACAGTTGTGTGACAAACTAAATTACGAATAAGATGTGATGCTAAAATTGCAATACAAAATTAATCGTCAATTTTTCTTGTTTAATTAATGATTAATTTATATTGTAGTGGGTGCAGGAACACGGTATAAGACCGAAACTTTTGTGGAAAAAAAAGAAAAAAAAAGGCTATTCGTATCATTTTAGAGTTTTCCTTATTCATTTCGCACTAAACTGTATTGAAAGAAGGTAGAAGTTCAAGTGGTCAGAGCAATTAGCGGAGCAAGAGATGTGTAGAAAATCATTTTAAGACGAACGATCCTGAATGTCAGTTGTTACGTAAAATACAGTGACATATACAGAAAGTTAAAAACAAACTGGTTCGACTACGACGCTTACTACTAGCAAACAAAATCTTTTGCTATTAGGACTACTTCATAATGAACACATGCAAAGAAAACGAACATACAATGTACAGTCATCCTCTCTAGAAACAGAGAAAGGTTAAAGGGCTTTATCATAATTCGTTAAGAAAACAGAATTTATCTATATCTGTAGTTTGAAAAATATTACAACGAAAATCTTTGCGTGTACATGAAAGATACGAGAAGCCATCTTCTACTCGTGCCATAGCGCATGCGAAGTATTCAGCGAGAAGAGCGAGACACGGTAAACTTCAAACTGTCAGATATTTGCCGGAGCCAGAAATTCGCTCTCGCCGGCCAGATTCTCGTTTCTCGCTTCTTTACGGTTTTCCTTTGCAGACAACTATATCGCTGGCTACTAGATTTGCGCCTGGTAGTCGCACCTAATGCCCATCGGTGCAACCAGAACGATAGTATTTTATACCTTGTATGCACCAGCAATATAACTTAAAAGTTAGCTAGATGAATAAAGTTACGTTAAACTAGTCTAGAATACGAAGAATAGGTTTGTACTTCTCACCGATCAATCACAATGATGCCATGACAAAGCCCAAAATATCCAATCACAGAAGTGACTGGAATTCTGAGATGGAGATGACATCGTTGTAAGCTAGTTCAAGCTCTCGATATGGATTAACAAAGTAGGGCGTATTAATCTATTAAAAAATTTCTGCTAATCTTATCTTAAGACACACAGGGTGATTCAAAAATCACAAAAATTTAAAAAAATTAATAACTCACAAACTATTTACAGTAAAATGATGAGGTTTTCACACAAATACTTGAAAAATAGTGAAATTTTATTATGTGTAATAATTACAGTACCAAAATAGTTACATTACTTGCCATAGATCGGCGCTTGATAAAATTACATAATCTGTGTAGTTGTTACTAGAGCTTACACTAATAATATTTATATATAATATATTTTATTCGTATTTTAACAAATTTACAAATGATACAGCGACATCTATGGCAAGAAATGAAACTATTTTGGTACTAAAACTTTTATTAAAACTAAGAAAATTCCGCTTCTTTCTAAGCATTTCTGTGAAAATCGCAACATCTTACTATAAATAATTTGTAAGTTATTAATTTTTTAAAATTTCTATCACCCTGTACTTTACAACTAGGGTAAAATGGCCAGTAAATAGACGGTATTGTTATATTAAGTTCAAATTAAGTTGATATTAAACTTAACAAAGTACTGGCGGAGACAACTGACTTCATTCAGTTTAATAATTTCTGTTTTCTAGCATTTTATTTCTTGCGTTTGTATTGATACAAATTCGAAAGTTTTTAAAATTACTTTTACTTGTTTTATTTTTATATTTTTATTTCGTTATGAATCGTGTACATTTTCTTCTGCTTTAACTTTCAATTTAATTGTTAGAAAAATTACGTTTAACTTTAATCACAAATTAGTCCAAAAATAAAACGTGTGGATATAATATTTAAACTGATACACGTAATCAATTAATATAAAGTTAAAAAGTTTTATTAAGTAAAAGTTTATATACACAATTAATTGTTTCAGGTAATTATAATTGTGGCTTAGACATATGCTGACTGAGATATTTCCCTACTGTTTTTATTTATGTGTTGACACGCACGTTGCTGGCGAAAATCCATTATTTTCCGTTCAAAATTTCACCAACCTAACATCCTCACGACCGAAGACGGTGCAAGTTGTCGCCGTCGACTTTAATTAACTGAAGAGAAAGGACACGTCCCTCGTTAGCAATGACAAAAGCACACGTATCATTCCAAGTACCGTCAGCAGGAAAGGGAAGACGCCAAACCGCCACGAAAAGTCACATCCGATGAATGAAGGTCGCATCCGGTCATTAGGTCACAGCCAGGTAAAAGTCCATATCCGGGTAAAAAAGTCACAATCGGGGACAAAGTCACATCCGGTGAGAAGACCTCGAAGATTTATTTCTTCCAGAAGAAGAAGATCTTCTTCCACCAAGGCTTCTTTTTCCTCTTTTTCAGAATCGATTTACACTCCTCTTCCGGTCGTTCTTCGCGTGCCTGTCTCTGCACCGACCATTCCGGAACTTCCGGATACCTCTTTTCCAGGTAATCGATGACAGACGAGGTGCTCTCATTGGGAGAGACGACAATGACCCGTTTCTTGTCGGGTTGAGCAGATTTCTCCGCACCCTCCACCATCTCTTTCGGACGCACGCGAATCACTCGAAATGAAGAGGAAGTCGATTCCGATGTCGAGGTGCTCTCCTCTGGACTGTCTCCTCCAGAGGTATTCCATTTCTTTAACGCTTTGAAATGATCCATTCTGCAAGCAAAAAACAAACGAGTATTAAATATTGTATAACATTTCTATAGTTTATAAAAGTTGTGCTATTCTGTTTATTGTCATTAAAACTAATGAAAATATTCTAGAAGAAATTAAATAAACTCATCTATTCTAATTCAGTAAAGGTTAGATTGATTATAATAATGTCATATCGGATGTAATGTGTCTGCATATGTAATATACACACACAAAATTATAACTCGAAATGACAGAATTTATTATTCGAGTTTGCTTTAACAATTCGACTCGATTGACGAAAATGAACAAAGAAAAGATTGAATGCATTTCCCCAAAAGGCTCGATTTTTCACTTTGAAGAAACCACACGACGATTGTTATCGAAATATTCGTTGTGGGAAAATTATCGCTGCTAATTGTGATTTAGCGCCTAACAATGTTAAAAAATACCTAAATCTAGAAAGATCAGGGACTAAACTTACCCAAAATAATCGCTTTAATTACAGCAAAACTCAGAAAACGCAGTAAACAATTCAATAATCGCATTCCAACAAAGCAAAAGACAATTGTCGAAATTCTATTGTTGCGTCGCGATTCAGTTTAATGCTAAAAATTCACATTTTTTGACAGAATTTCGGAATTTTCGCGTCTGTCTTTCTATAGAGACGAATTTCGACAGATTATTCTGCTATTTGTCTGTAGTCTTTCGTTCATCCCCACAGAGACGAGGTAGAATCAATTTTGTTAGAGTTTGGATGTTCGAAGACTTTCATAAACTATTTAGATTCGAGTAGGATTCGACTTAAATGGAGCAATGGCACAATCTTTTGGAACTATTGTTTGTATATTGTTGTTGTGCTGCAATTTAAAAAAAAAAAAAAAATTGTAGAAGTAGGAATGCCAAATGTCTGGCCTTTTTTAATCTCGAAAACGCAGTTAAGTAGATGAAAGTTGAGATCAGATATGAAAAGATTAGGGGCGGGAGGTCCCGATTAACTATGCATGGACTTCCGATGCAACCGGAAGTCACTCTATTTCAATTTAAAACTCTTTTCTTGAAAAGAGTTAAATAGATGACAGGCCCGAATCTATTGTTAAAGGAAAAGTATGATGTACAGGGGCGAGACACTACAGTACTAATCTGAGATTGAGTGCATCTATTTTAAATTAAATAAATTTAAGATATGTAAATTTACATGTTTATTTTTAGTTGTTAAATATTATAAATGTTATAAAGATTTTAGAACTTAGGGACAATTTTAAAAATTTGTTAAAAATTTGTATTGTGTTTTGTGTTCATTCTTCTTGTTTCTTTGTAATAGTTTGTGTTTTATATATATATATTTTTATATACATAAATAAATAAAATACAGAAGAAGGATGAAATGTTGTGCTGCCTATGAAAATCACATGAGTTATCAATAACCAACTTTTGAGGTAAAGTACTGACTTTAGTGGGATTTCAGCTTAAAACATTTATACATCACAGTGTTTGCGCATGTAAATCATAAATGCCAAAATTCAGAATAATATTTTGTTTGAGTTTGAATTTGACATTATAGAAGAAAAATGTAATAAAAAAAGTGGCACGTACGGCACATTTTCCAAAGTATCGAGAACATAGAAGATCCCAGATGCAAATCGAACCCCAACAATTGTTCACTCGTGCAAAACAACCTGTCAGAAGTGGGATTCGAACCCACGCCCTCATACGAGGACCAGATCTTAAGTCTGGCGCCTTAGACCACTCGGCCATTCTGACACGACCTAACAACTTCCTAATCGCCCGATTATCAAATCGAAAAGCAATCGTCGTTATCGATCCTGTCTACGAGTTTCGCATTTTCGTCGCACTTATCCGCTTTCGGAGGAACTGACATTCGAACTGCCATCATCGAGTGGACATTTTACAACCAACTTTTCACGTTTTATTGCATGTTATTATTATAATTGTTCGGTTTCGCATCGAACGTGCGTGTGTTTCATCCCGATTTGAGAATTGCTAAGCGGACGGTTTCTGAAAATCGTCTGCAATTTTGCTTCTTATAAAATTTTTACACCTGCAACACCTTTAAAATCTAACACCTGTAAGTTTTTACAGAGGTTAGATTTGTGGGAAGCGAGTGTTCGGGTTGTTTCAATGTGTCGCGAATTACAGAGAACGAAGCGCTTGTCGTGTGAGTGCGAGAATTCGAGTAAAGGTTAAACGGTGTATCTCTTCGTGTACAGTGATGTGTACGTGTGTGTGTGTGTGTTTCAAGAACATCTTTTGGTCTGTCTAAAAACCTAAAAAACAATAAATTACGATACAAGTATAAGATACGTAGAAAAATGAAACGTAAGAGCTCTTATTACCGGAGATTTCGAAAAATATTCACTTGTACGATAAATGTCCACTTCGTCCTCTTCGTGGTAAAGTTGAGGAGGGAGATTCTTCTATTTCCCAAATGTTCCTACAAAACAGAACGACAGCGAGAAAAAGACAAGTTCATTCATTTATTATCTAAGGTCAACATTATTACCTTTATCAGATAATATTTCATGAAGAGAGCAAAAGACCTGACTTAGCCTAGCTTACTCGGAAACTCAATCCTCATAACAGGTGTTTGGGAAGAAAGGTCGGCCGAATATCGCGTCCAGTGAATAAACGTGTCACGTCCGAGTGGTCACAATCGGGAGACAAGTCCGTGGTCATGTCCGAGTAAAGGTGTCATGTCCGGGATGAAAAATGTCGAATCCGGTAAGAATGTCGCATCCGGGTTCGGATGGACGAGTTGGAAAAAATCGAAAAGGATCACCGCCTAGGCTGAAAGAACCGCAGCTACCCGCTGGAACAAAACCGCAGACACCACGGCTCCTCGGCTACGGCGGCGCTCGCCTCCGATTCTTCCGAAAGACGATGGAGACCACGTCGCGAGCGCAGCCGAAGACGCAGACCTCGGGATAATAGGAAGTGACATCGAATTCCAAGAAGAGGACTCGAGGTGCTGTCTCTCCCTACGTCTTTTACAACAAGGTCTGTGGCCGGCTGATCCCTGACGACCTTGACCAAGTGGGGTGGACTCAGACGCTCCCGCCTCCAGGAGTGCCAGGCCACACGCACTGCAGGAAGGTCATCACCACCCGCTGCCTCTCGCTCGACGGTCTCAAACGACACCGAACTAATCGATTCGGCAGAGACCCAGTCGAGCCTCGGGTCCTCGAACGTCTCATCGAAGCCGTCCGTGGAACCCCCTCCATACAGCGCCACCGCATTCTTCCGCCGAAATTGACGGCAAAACCACGCCAACATTTTCATTCTGAAAAAAGAAAATTTGCAATTAGTCGAGTGAAAACAAAAACTTAAATTACGTCGCCGACAAAAGCAAAATACTTTTAGCAGTTCCGTAATTAAATCTAAAAGATTCGAATCGACCATCGAAGATGTCTTCTGCGACTGATTCTTCCCTGAATGTTAAATAAATTCTTATGTCTAGGGTGAATATGGACAAAGACATACCTGAAAAATCTTTCTTTTGAAAAGTCTTCTTTGGCAAACAGCGAAAAATCGACGCAATCGAAGAGCGTCGATTTTTTGCTGTCGATCAGCACGTCCGACCAGAACAAGAAACACAATCGAACTGAAAATCGTCGTTTGTAACAAATTTCGTACAAACGTTAAAAGACGCGTCAACAATGTTCGAATTTTGTAAAAATAAAAATAAATAAATTTTATTATTATTTTTAATTAATTTATAATTTTTTTTAATTTAAATTTTGCTTCAATTATTTTCTTGTGTTCGGAATTCGATAAATAAATTATTTTTTGCATTTGGATGGTGCGAAATGTCAATCAAATTCTTAAGATTTCGATTTATTTCGCCCAATATTATATCGCTTTTCGGAAAGATTCTTCGGTCGCCGCCGTGGTTACACGTTTTGAGTATTAATGCAACATCAAACTGAATTAAGTTAATATTTAAAAAAAAAAACGAAAAGCCTTTATAATCCTGCGTTTAATTTTGGATAAATCTTTCCCGTTCAACTTAAGCTATCGTCCGGTTCGAACAAATTCCATTACGGGATTGTAGAACATCAATTCGGAGTTATTTGAACGTAGCTTATATTACTGTACATGAATATATTTTACAATATAATCGAAATGGGTTAATAATAGTAATAATAAGCGCAGAGTCCAAACGGTTAGCAATTGAAAGTTGAAATTTGGTACACAGGTAGGATACGTCATGAGAATTTTTCGAAATTTCCTCCGTAAGGAGAAGAGGGTTAAGGATTACCTTTAACTTGGATTCTACTGTACTATCTCAGATGCGTTTTTTTTTTTTTTTTTTTTTTTGCGTGAAATCTAACATATTTTTAGACCCATCTAAAAATTCTATAATTAGTCTCGGAAGAGGGTGAACTTAATTCTTGTACCCGGTGAAAATGAGTAAGACCGGTTATAATCTAATAATCTTAATCTTCGCTATCGTTACTTTTTGCCCGAGAAACATCTGGCTCATTTGTTAAGTTAATTAATTAATAAAAATCACGTTAATTGACATTCGCATAATATAAATGACATTCGCGAAGCCATGTTTAAAGGTGCTTAACTTAAATTAAGTAACAATAATTTATTAATAAAATATTATATACAGAATAATAATAATAATCCATTCTACATTGTTTATGGGAAAATTTGTTTCGGTTTGAGAACAAATCGATTTCCGAACAACTTTCAGGAACGAATTAAGTTCGTAAACCGAGGTTCGACTGTATTGTCTTCGAGACATTTCCAGATTTATTGTATTAAATAAATAAATAAAATTTTATCAGAAATTTAACTTAATAATTCATTTGTAAAACAATTGTAAGACAACGAACACTTGAGTGAAGAAAAAGCTGAACATCTGCAAAACAAAAGAAAAAAACGTGAGGTAGAGTCTGTACAAAATTTCAGTAAATATAAAATTTAACAATAAAATTCAATATTAATTTTAAAATATAGGCCACATTTCTTCAATGGTATTTTTCAGTTTAAGTAAAGAATACTTAATCACTTCTGAAGAGAGAAAAAGTGAAATTTTCGTAGTAGTTAAGAAATCATCGTTCATTTCAAGGAACACAAATAGAGAATTTCCTAAAATTAGCATTTCAAAAAATTATATAAATTTTTAATTTCTTTTCAATTTACGCCTTCTAAAATGCTAATATTAAAAAGTTACTTGGGAATTTTTATTCCTTTACGTCAATCCGCTTAAAACTAATTTTTTAAAAGTTTCATAAGAATTTTAAAGAATTTACAAATCAAAATAAAATATTACACGTACTTAATTACATTTATCAAACCGACCTTTAAAATTAATAGTTTCGTTACAGGATAACATCCAAAAAACGACAACGTTAGTTCGGTTTCATTGCACTGAATCAATATGCTATTTACCTGTAATATATATTTTTCAATTACTAATTAAATAAAATTATTATGCTAATTAAGGATTTTCAATAAACTTTCATAAAACTGTTACGAATTACCAAATGCGCTTCGTCCAATCGCTCACTTTCTAAATAATGGCTGTAGATTTTCGAATATAGATTATATAGCTAAATATAGAAAACATATGTTATATATATATTTATATATATAAGTTTCGATATAGATGAAATACTAGTTGTAAATATGTGATACGTTCAAAAGTTCGTGAGAAATGTCTGTAATGTGTGCAGGTGAAGTCAGAATGAATCAGACTTTTAAATATTTGGAATTTACTTGCGAAATATTTAAAAGTCACAGCGCATGAGATGGTGACGTCACATTCAGTTCGCGATGTGTCTACGCATGCATTTTGTAACACGGTAAAATCGAAATTTTGCAGTACGGTTTAACGCGAAAATGTCTAGTATCGAACAAAAACAAGCATCTAATATTGTGTTCTTTTGAAAAAGACACTGCAGCAAACTCTAGAAATAATATCTGCAATTAACAGGGAAATGGCTATGAAAAAACTGCCATTTACAAGTGGCATAAGCTGTCTGTGGACAGGAGACAGTTTACTGGGAGGCAACTAGAAAACGGATCGCACCTTCACTTCTTGGAACGAGATGAAATCGCAAAAGTTGGACGTACTGTTCACGAAGACGGGCAGCCATTTGTAGCCGCAATCGCGGTAAGTGTAGAATTTCCGTTCGGACCTGCCACACCATTCTCTTAGCGGATCTGAAAATGCACAGTCTATCATCACATGGTGCGAATATTGTGGACTACAGAACAAGTTCAACTGAGAAAACAAATTTCTGGATATTTCATTGACGCTATTGATGCGGACACAGTTTTCTTAAACAGAATAATTATCAGTGAGAAAAAGTGATGTGTCAGTGACAGAACCAATTGGCGATTGGGAATAGTGTAACTTCTTCCAGACGGAAGTTCGAACTGTATCCCTCACAGATGGAAGTCTTTGTTGACAGCAGCTAAATCGCACATTGCGAGTTCATTCCAGAAGGGAGAACCGTGAATAAGGAAATATAAGTCCAAATCCTTCGACGACTATGTGAGGCAATCAGACAAAATACCTTCACATTGGGCTTCGCAAATCTGGGTGCTGCAACACGATAACGCGCCGGTTTATCGTTCTCTACCCGTACAGGAATATCTGAGTAAACATTCCAATACAATCATCCCACATCACCCATATTCAGCTACCTTGCCCATGTGATTTCTACCTTTCTACCCGCATAAAAACACACGTGAAGGGCCAGAAACTTCCTCAACGCAGATGAGGTGAGTTCTGCTGCGTAAAGTGTACTTCAGATGATCGCTAATGAGAGGTTTCAGGATGTACTCGAAAACTGCGACTGCTACACAGTTTTCGAAAACGACAGGATAATCCTGTCTGTACGTATTTAGAGTCAACACAAAAAGCGATAAAAATGTTTTTCGCGTGCTTTTTGAACGTACCACGTGTAACTCATTGCATTATATTATAAATTAATTTATCCCAAATGAAAGAAATACTTATAAATACATAACAAATAATGAAATTTGATTCGTACATATTAGTAGTATTTCTTTCGAATGGCCTGCCACTCTGGTTGATACGGGATAGAATCCGCGCGAGAACTCCCTAGAAAATCATGTCGGCCCATCCTTCACTCCGACGCTTTTGTTTTGAGCCTGGCCAAACTCACAATGAGTATAAAAAAATAATGTGTTAACACTAACACATTATTATTTTTTTATTTTTTAGAGCAGAAAATTAAAAATAAAAAATTACAGTAGAGCGTCGAAAAGTGGAACCAATTGGGGACTGGGTCCTTCCAGTTAATGATTTGTTCCAGTTTCCGACTTTGTACGAAAAAATACATTAACCTGTCCGATGTTCAAATTTTTCTCCGTTGCGTATCGCTTCCTGTTGAATTTTTCTCCGTCGCGTGTCGCTTCGTGTTGAATTTTCGTCGATTTTAAGCCTAACGAAAATTTTTATAATAATCATCGAGGCTATCGTATCGTTAAAAATTATTTCTGCATTTTGTACAAACAAAATAAATATATTAAAGAATATAAAAAACATGAAAATTATACTTTAGAAGTAAATTTACTATCAAAAACATTCGATTCAGCACGACACAGTCCGACTGAAAATCGTTCCACTTTCCGGCCATTCCACTTACCGACGTTCCACTTATCGACGCTCTACTGTATTACGAAAGATATAACGTATTTCACGAATTTATATCGTTACCTTTAATGTTAATTAAAATAATTTATTTATATACTTACATTTGTCGAAATACTCGATAAATAATACAAGTATAGTAGCACCGCGATTATCAGTATTAATATTACTATTCCTAGTGTACATTTTACAGATATTAACTTTGAATTAATTACAATTGATCCAAGTGAAAATTCAAAAAGAATTACGATAATAGCTAAAGTAATGGAATACTCATTTTGAATAACATTGCAAAATTTAAGACTGTCTCTGCTATTTTTCAAACATTGCCAAACAAGATTCAAAGAAATATCTCGATCATTTTTTTCTGTTAAGTGAATCATCACAGACAATTGCATCTTTTGTAATTCGCACAAAAGAATCAGGAAAATTATCTGAGCAACATTATACAATGCAATGTATATAGAGTAAATTGTAGTTGACACCATGCAAATAGCTAAAGTTATAGACCATTTATAGTTAATATACGGCAATAATACATAAAGATATATCACCGCAATATTCACTCCAACTGATGCAACTAAAATAATCCAACTACACGTGAATCTTTCTTGAAGTTTTATGAACTTTTTCAGATGAAAAGCGACAAACGTTGATTCGTTCATAATGTGAAACCACAATTTTCGACTTTTCTTGTAAAGCTGAATATATTTTTGCGAGTTCCAAACAACTAAAGTTTTTAACTTGAATAAAGTCATTAGTAAGAGCGTTATTCTTAAATAAACGGCATTTTCTCCATATAGTACGCAGGTGTCACATAGATTCAATGCCAATTCTTCGCTTTCTGTCGATAATATGATGACATAGTTGACAGTCCGAAGAAAGAAAAATGTCATAAGAAATATTTTGTAGAATTTCTTAAAAGGTGGCGAATTTTCGTTGAAGTTAGAAATATCGATTCCAAGTATTTTGAATAACATAAATGTTTGTGAAAATACAATATCTGGGTTTATTTTATTGCTATTCATACCGTAAAAATTACCAAGAATGCTATATTCCTCTTCGTGTATACTGTAAAACGTTAAGTCAGTAATAATGAATTTGTTAAAAGATCGCATCCCGAAACGATCGATATACATTAAGAAAGAATTTCAAACTTTCTACTCATTAATGGATTATCTCCATTATAATTTTATATTCCAATAACTTACGAACTTAACTGAAATTACTGGTGTTGTACTGTATGCAATTACGAGTTCTGTGTACTATTAACAAGATGATATGGCAAATATGGTTATTAGAAACTAAGCATGTAAAATTAAAATATAAAAATTCCATTAAAAATTAATGGATTAGTTCAATAAAAGTACTTTGGTAAAATTGCAATATTTTACCAAAACTTCTTGCGTAATATCTGCAAGTTTTCTGTTTTAAAGTCAATTTGAAAGCGAATGAGGGGTGTGGTGCACAGATCAAAGACTTTTAAAGTAGGCGCAATGCCATGATATATATTTTATTCATTACATTGGTTTTCCATTTTAATATTTGTCATATACCTTTTCCACTTTTATTGTTTCTCATGTAGAATCTAATACAGTATTGGTATAACCTTAGCGGGTCTGCCAAATAGCGTGGCAGTTGCGGTGTCAGTCTATCACCCTGGAAATCCGGGTTTAAACAATGTCATCTAGATAATCAGGCCTGTGTTCTCGAAAGTTGAGTTAGCAAGAGTAGTTATAACAATTCGATGCCGGCAGGAAAGCACAAGGTTTAACTTACTCGTTAGATGATTTCCTTCTGTTAATTATTTAGTGTTATCGTAACGTTGTGTATTAACGAAAAGTACAATTTAATTTCTCTTTGAGATTTTAAGTTTTATTTGCACTTCTCATTCTATTATCTATCAAAATAGAATTTTATACAAAAAACTCACAATTTTCAATTTTTTAACATTTTACACTGTAAAATTCTCCTCGGATAATGACATAGATGTATGCCGAAAAGCTTCGGCTGATTTATGGATTTGATATAGAATAAAAAGAAGAGATAGATATAAAACCCACTGTGTATTTGTATACGATATAGTTAATCAAGAAGTAGCAAATATTATCATAGAAATTATTAACATAAAAAATGCCATATTACTGTTGCTCAAGAATATAACTGATGTCATCGTTCGAATAATTTTGTATGGTTTTTTATTTTAGAATTTTCGTTCACATAGAAAAGAATTTTAGTCATAAATTGAGTGATTATTCAACCGTCACCAGCATACAGCATTACTTGATAGAATGCTTCAATTTTACAAACTTTAATTGTATTTAGTAAAAATGGTTTTGTTCCTAGGTAATGCATCTTTGGTAATGGTCTGATTTTTCTTTCTACAGTGATTATACTACAGTGATTCTACAGTGAAGAAAATTAGTATGGATTTCAACAATAAATTTTAAATCCATACTAATTTTCTTAGAAATATCTTCGGGAAAATGAAAATTTGCACAACAGAACCTTTTCCAAAGTGATTCACTGGAGACAATCGAATTTAAAATTATGCTAGAATTAAGATACAACACTAGGGGAGGAATTTAATAAGTGTTTTTACTTAAGAGTAGAAATACTTATTAAATTGTTTTATGTGTATATGATTTAAAAACTTGGTTCCGATTCTTTTATTATTATTTGTTTACGACAACAGGACACACTCGCTATTTCCCGAAGAGGATGCTTTCCGGGAAAACTTTGTGGATAACTGGCATCTATTTATATTAGAACCCGTCCGGAGTTTATCTTCTTACACTCGTCAACATCGTCGCTCAGTATAATTCTTCTGGAAAAAGAATTAAATTCTACATATTTATAGAATTTTGGATTTCTAAGTTAGATTCCATATATGTAACTATGCCTCGTAAATTGTAAACGCCTTGAATTCAGTGGCTTTCAGGGAATTTAAGTTCAAGTTGTCTGTCAATTTGAAAAGACTATATGATTGTATCTTTGAGTGGTGATTCTCAAACTGTCAGGCACATCTTACTAGGAGGCAAAAGATTTTCCTGCGAGTCGAAAATAATGATATTGATCATTTCTTTGCAAATAAAACTCACACGGATATTCAATATTCTGTTCGCTACTTTTCATACAATATAGTATTAATGCAAGTATAACACACAGGTTTAATTCATTAACATTTTTTACATTGCTTATCTTTGTGCTTTGTTGTTGTTAGGTGATACTTTCTAATGCCATGTAGAGTATTCTGCGTGATCTCCTCACAATTATTATATATGCATGTCTTTTTTCAACAATGTTAAGAACTTCGTTGAAAAAAGGCGACGAATATCTTAAATAACTCATTTAATAGCCGTGATCTAACTTTTGCTTATTTTAATAAATTGCGAGGGTCTAAACCCCCCTTTCTCTTTTGTAGTAGTGTCGCTGTTTTTATAAACCTCTTAATTTTATATAAGAATTTTAAGGAGGCCTTCCAAGGTCAACGACCGCAACGATCTCTTCGAAATAAATGTTAAAATATATATATATCAACAAGAAAAAAACAATCGTTTGTATTACAGTAACTCGGTAGGCGATAGGCGGATATACGTAGGCGAAGACGGAATAGGCGTTGTTTTTCATCTCCTCTTTGTTGCACGTGACACGTAGCTACAGCAATAAATCATCTAGCTCGTGGTCGAGCGCGATGTATGACAAACAATATCGAGATTGTTGACCAAAGTGTAGAAATTATTGTCAGCTAGACTCTAATTGATAGATGAGAGCTGTCAAATCTATAGAAATTTATATTTTAAATTCACCTCTGCAAAGTACTTAAGTCTATAATTTAAACAAACATCTCAGTTGCCGGCGTTCCTTCCAGACACGATCCAGACACGAACACACCAACAGGTGTGCGTATAAATCCTGACAGTATGACAGTTCTCGCCCCCTTGAATTTGGTATAAAAAAGGGCTCACACCCCCATTGGGGAGGATGACGCCAAGGACCCCAGACCAGGACTGATCAACTTTCATCCTCCGTCCATTCTACACTAATTGACGCCGACGACAATAGATAGCGAGGTAATTCTCTCTTATTATGTAGAACTCTCTCTCTTCCCTCAGTTGATCGAGGTCTAGTTAAGAATAGATAGGGAAAGGGGATTAAAAGCCTTTCTCTGCTCGCGAATAGAACGGCGTAACCCCGCTAACCGCTTTATTAGAAATTCCGTTAAGGATTATTGTCGTTACGATTATTATTATTATTATTATTATTACTACTAGTATATGTATCCTTTATATAGTATCTTTACTAAATATGTTTAGTATCTTAAATATGTGTGGTTACTCGAACACGGCCGACACCTTATCGACTTATCCGCGACCTCCCACTCGAGACGTTCCCCCCTTTTTTTGCCCTCTTAAATTGCCATCCACTGACCACTTGAGCGGGACTCACCTTCCCGTCGTCGCTTAATCCCCGATTCTCACAAAATTCTTGAAACGTATATTTGCAGTTATTCTATCCAGATTATATTTTAAATTTCTTCAAAATAGTCTTGTTTTCAAGCAATGGCTCTCATCGAACATTATAGTTGTTTCTAAAAGAGACAAAAACTCTTTCCGTCCCATTTCTATTTTATCTTTCAAGCTGAAAATTTTCGAAATTTGTTTATACCGTAGACTATACTCAGCGATTTCTTCTAAATGAATTCCAATTCAGCACTGTGGCCTTCGGCATCATTCCACCACTACCAATCTTTTGAAAAATATATCAATAGCACTTCAGAACTTCGAAAACAGCAACATGTCTTCATAATTTGTATAAATATTATCCGAGCATTCGATTTTATAATTCGCAAACTCCTCTTCTCAACTCTTGGAGAATACTTGGAAATATGGCCTGCATATCAACCCTAGCTTAAGAATTACTACCTTATATACATCTGTATAATTAAACTTGTTTATTTTGAATTTCTTGATTTTTTTTTCTCTTATGTGGCATTCAGCAAGGTTCAGCCTCTACTTGTAATTTCATAAGCTGACGATATTAAATTGATCATCCACTATCCTAATGCGCTTCAGATAAGTCTACATCGTTTAACTTCCCTTGTGGAAAATACTAATCTTAAAATTAATGTCCCAAAACCTGTAATAATGAGTTATTCGCTAATTCGTAATTCTCGGTTACCCACTTTCTATACAGTTGCGAAACTGTATCTAAACTAGCAGATGAACCCGACGTTGCTCGGGCTTTTTATAAAAATTATATTTAGTTTTATCGTTTTGTTAAATTTTCTGCCAAGAGATGGCGCTACGTGTAAACCAGCAAATCGAATGGAGATAGAAATTAATTAATTTACAGAAATCCAATAGATATTTTGAAATGCGATGTTCGACATTATCTAAGTTAACTGCATGTGAACGTAACTGCCGAGTTTCGTAGCAATTGGTCGAACGGCCTTGGAGTGTGTAGCGAAGAAACATTTGAAGGAACATTCTCATTTACATATATAAATGCTTTGTGTGTAAAAAAATGTACTATTAAATGCCCTTGAAACATCTGAATTATTTAACTATAAATGATATGTGAAACGTTTTAAAAAAACGAGCGTCAGGTGAATCTAAGCCAGCGCTGCAAGCTGCAACGCACATGAGGGCGGAGCGCATCTGACTCGACCACCAACGTTTTTTTTATTATTATTCAATCACAAATTTATACAAAGATATGTACAACACGTGACATGTATAGCATTTACTAAATATTTACTAAATATAACGAGGTCGACAATTTGATTCTATTTTTTCAGCATCGCTGCTTTCCACTTATCCAGCATGACACTATTGGACCCGATGTTTCTGCGAATGATTCCTGTAGAAAACACAAATTCATCATGCAATTTGCATGTGTTAACCTCTTAACAGTGGATCAGTCAGACGTGGCGCTACCACTTATTTGTGGAGTAGAGGCGTGGGAAATTTTTTAAGAATTTTTCCACGCGTTTTTCTCGTTTCCGTTTAGGAAAAAAAATTTTTAAACAGTTACGTCTAGTAAAGAAATAATCTTTCTTTATTGTCACATAATTTTTTTATATGTGAATTTTTTTCGCGGTAATTTTTTGCTAAAATCTTTTTTTTCAAATTTATATTAAATTCTTTTGTGATTTTCCATCCGTTACGATTTTTTCAAAAGTTTTGAATTTATTTTCAATTTTATATAATTTTTTAAAGTTTTAGGCATTTAAGTCATAACGATTTTTGCCAACCTGCGAATTAAATTCAAAAAAATGTAATTAACAGTTAACGAATTTCATCCATGACTGTAGATGACGTAAAAGTTGTTATGTTTACAACTACAACGCCTGGCAGCCTTTCCCCCAGACTGAAATGTGGGTAAAGGTCGTCTCGTGTTCTACTCTCTGTAGAAGTGACGTAATCATTGTAAATAAAATGAAAATTTCAGTATATCTTTTATTTAAAATTTTAAAATTCGTTGTTCAAATTTACACCGAAATATTAAAGCGGTTTAAAATATTACCATTTGGTAAATAACTTACTTTACATATAATAAATTTAAATAAATTAAACTTTCAGAAACAGCAAAACAATAAAAAAATGTAAAAATATATTTATATTCATCTTCACATTGATTACATATGTTATCGACATTGACCAATATTTAATTTTAAAAACAATATTCATCATTGGCATGCATCAGAAAAAAAAACATAACTTTCGTAAAACACACTTCACTGAGAAGGTCTCTGAGAAAATTGATTCTGCCTCGTCTGTGGGGATAAGTGAAAGATTACAAAAAGACTACAAACAAACAAACAAAAAGAAACGATCTGTCTTTATAGAAAGACAGACGCGAAACCCCCGAAATATTGTCGAAAAATGTAACTTTTTAGCATTAAACTGAGTCGCGACGCAACAATAGATTTTCGACAATTGTCTTGCTGTTTGTTCGAATGCGATTGTTTCGAGTGTTTTCTGAGTTTTGCTGTAATTAAAGCTATTATTTTGGGTAAGTTTAGTCCCTGATCTTTCTAAGTTTAGGTATTTTTTAACAATGTTAAGCGCTAAATCACAATTAGCAGCGATAATTTTCCCAGAACGAATATTTTGATAACAATCGTCGTGTGGTTTCTTCAAAGTGAAAAATCGAGCCTTTTGGGGAAATGCATTCAATCTTTTCTTCGTTCATTTTCGTCGATCGAGTCGAATTGTTAAAGCAAACTCGAATAATGAATTCTGTCATTTCGAGTTATAATTTTCTGTGTATATTACATATGCATACACATAACATATGCATACACATTACATAACCTTTAATGAATTACAATAAATGAGTTTATTTAATTTCTTCTAGAATATTTTTATTAGTTTTAATGACAATCAACAGATTAACATAACTTTTATAAACTATAGAAATGTTATACAATATTTAATACTCGTTTGTTTTTTGCTTGCAGAATGGATCATTTCAAAGCGTTAAAGAAATGGAATACCTCTGGAGGAGACAGTCCAGAGGAGAACACCGCGACATCGAAATCGACTTCCTCTTCATTTCGAGTGATTCGCGTGCGTCCGAAAGAAGTGGTGGAAGGTGCGGAGAAATCTGGTCAACTCGACAAGTAACGGGTCATTGTCGTCTCTCCCAATGAGAGCACCTCGTCTGTCATCGATTACCTAGATAAAAGGTATCCGGATGTTCCGGAATGGTCGGTGCAGAGACAGGCACGCAAAGAAGGACCTGAAGAGGAGTGTAAATCGATTCTGAAAAAGAGGAAAAAGAAGTCTTGGTGGAAGGAGATCTTCTTCTGGAAGAAATAAATTTCCGAGGTCTTCTGATTGGATGTCACTTCTTCCCCGATTGTGACTTTTTTACCCGGATATGGACTTTTACCTGGCTGTGACCTAATGACCGGATGCGACTTCATTCATCGGATGTGACTTTTCGTGGCGGTTTGGCGTCTTCCCTTTCCTGCTGACGGTACTTGCAATAATACGTGTCTTTTTGTCATCGCTTACGTGGGACGTGTTCTTCCACTTCAGCTAATTAAAGTCGACAATGACAACTTAGCACCGTCTTCGGTCGTTTGAAATATCTCAACTGAGGATGTTCGATTGGTAAAATTCTGACTGGAAAATAGTGGATTTTCGCCAGCAACGTGCGTGCTAACACCTGAATAAGAACAAAAGGGAAATACCGCAGTTCGCATATGTTTAAGCCACAATTATAATTATGTGGAACAATTAAACGTGTATATAAACTTTTACTTAATAAAACTGTTTAGCTTTATATTAATTGATGTGAGGTTGCAGACGAGGTCCGTAAATTACGAAATTCTTCCATTTAAATTACAACAATAGATTATATAGAAAAGAGAGAGATAAAAAAGAGGAAAAAAAACTCTTGATCTAGACATTGCGACGCAAGATGTAACCAACGAGTGTCCGAACACGTGTCGGAACACGTGTTAAAAACAATCCATCTATGTCAAACGGAAGAGTAGAACTCTGACACGGAAGTCCATAAATAAATGAAATTATGACTAAAGACTCATAAATAGGTGAAATTCTGACTTGAGTGCTCATAAATAGTTATGAGTTCGAGTCTTATAAATTTATCAGCAGTCTCAGAACACAATGATCAAAAAGACGCCAGATGGACACTCCGAGTCGGACCTTTCCCATGACCCGGGTCGTCCCGAGTTTCGGCTATAAGCAAGGGACAGACCAATGGGAAAACGGGAAAGGGGATGATGGGCCAATCGGAAATCGGAATAGCGAGCGAAGAACTATAAAAATCGGAATCTCCAAGGTCGAGGGAGTCTCCCCCGCATCCCGCAAAGAGCCGTGATCTGTGTTGTGTTGTTGTGTTGTGTCGCCGCCAACGACGTACGATGCCTCAGCACCTCTGCGAGCATCGGTCCAGAGATCTCATCTCGTCCGCCCCGGGGCTTCGACGGAAGGGAAATTCTCGCCACTCCGAAAGACTATAGAGAAGTGGACTGTCTATTGTAGATGTAAGCATATATGTTATCTAATAAACGGGTTTTCTTATGTAAAACACCTGTCATCATTTGCCTCCTCCGCCACACCCACATGCAAACGTCCCTTAGGCTCATCCTGACACGGGATTAACTTATCCCCACCAGTCGGCGACCTTACATTGATTACGTGTATCAGTTTAAATATTATATCCACACGTTTTATTTTTGAACTAATTTGTAATTAAAGTTAAAAGTAATCTTTCTAACAATTAAATTGAAAGTCAAAGCAGAAAAAAATGTACACGATTCATAACGAAAGGAAAATATAAAAATAAAAGAAGTAAAAGTAATTTTAAAAACTTTCGAAATTGTATTGATACAAGGGCAAGAACTAAAAAGCTACTAGTAAGTAAGCCTGGCGTTGCCCGGAAAAAAAATAAAAACAAACGTTATGGTTATATCCTACTTCTGACCTTCATATTATATTATAGTATTTGATTTATAATTACAAAGGTTATCTTACGTAAGAGTTTATCACACCGAGTGATCAATCTAACGCATTTTAACCTATAAATTGTGTATTGTAGAAAAGTAAAGAATTTTTAAAATGTGTTAGATTGATCACTCGGTGTGATAAACTCTTACGTAAAATAACCTTTGTAGTTATATAAATCAAATACTGTAATACAGTAAACATTAAAACGAAAAGCATATAAATAGTTTGGTTATTTCAACCTACCATTGTCACGCTTATGGCGATACTCGGATGGTACAAAATGGCGCAAATTCAATGGTCAAGTAGACAGGAATTGAAAATGTGCGTTAAATTTTTCATATATCGTAATATTTTCTAATGTTAACTCTAAGAAATTGTGCCATTCACATCCGCATATCAAACGGTAATCTGCCAACGAATCAAATTTCAGCAAAAGGTGGACCAAATATTTAAACACGGCACCCTCGAAAACAACTTAAATCATATTTTGTACAGGTCAGTAACCTTATAGTATGACGTACAGGGGTAAGTAACTAGTAATTTGAGGTGAAGAGCATACATTTTAATGAAGTAAATTAAAAATACGTTTAAAAATTGCAGCCCGGCATTGCGACGATGTCACAATAAATAATTGCTCGTTAATTTATTGAAAACGCTTTTCTCTCTTCATTCAAAAGCATGAAGGAAAGACACACTTCGATCTAGAATGTCGGATGAGAGATTAAATTGATAGACATAGAATTTGATTCTCACAAAATAAATTAATTTCGATCGTATTTTAGATACTTGGCCAACAGCAAAATCATTTTAAAAATCAATATTCACTCTGAAATAGTCGTGTCGTGTTATGCATCTGGTTATAAATGCCAGATTGAAGAAGAAAATTACATAAATCGGATAATCGGAAATCACATTGATCGTCTTTCAGAATCAATTCGATGAGTTATACTTCAGAATCAAGACAGATCTATTAATATTATATATATCAATAATGTGTTTATATGTATATAATCTATATATATCAGCAACATACATTTTGTCATAATAGACTTTTCTAAAGACAATTAATTCCTTCAATTTCTGTCGATGTGAGGACAGTTGCTACTATTTAATTTATAAACAACCGAATAACATTATAGTAGAGCGTCGTTAATCGGAACGCCGGTAATCGGAATTACCAGTAATCGAAACGATTTTCAGTCAAACTGTGTCGTGCTGAATCGAACTTTTCTGATACTAGATTTACTTCTAAAGTATAATTTTCATGTTTTTATATTCTTTAATATATTTATTTTGTTTGTACAAAATGCAGAAATAATTTTTTACGATACGATAGCCTCGATTATTATTATAAAAGTTTTCGTTAGCCTTAAAATCGACAAAAATTCAACACGAAGCGACACGCAAGGGAGAAAAATTTGAACATCGGACAGGTTAATATATTTTTTCGTACAAAGGCGGTAATGGGAACAAATGACTAATCTGAACACCCCCAGTCCCCAATTGATTCCGATTTTCGACGCTCTACTGTATTTAATGTTAATATAATTTATTTATATTTATTGTATTCTTTATGTATCAATAATACATAAAATGCAAAAGATATATAATTTAATTATCTTGTATTTTTTATCCTGCTCTTTACTCGCGCTTCTTCACACAATTCGCCATTCAATTCCTACGATTATTTTTAATATCTACCAAATAATATTGTATGATAAGCATTCGTATTGAACACACAAACTTCCAAAAACGATCGAACGCAATTAACTTTAATTCGAAACAATTAATTGTATGTTTAAATGAATTCAATTAAAGTTTAATTAAGTGCAATTAACAAAATCATATAAATTATATTTTAAAAAAACCATTTTCTTTAAATGTATATATATAATCAATCAATTGTGAACTGATTCGGGCCAAGGGACATCATCAAAAAATCTGTGTATTCTGATGTCTCCTTCTTGCAGACGTTTGTTCGGATCCTGAAAAGACAAGAAATCGTAAAAAATTAATCACAACAGTTGATACTGTTTTAATTATAATTTTATCTGTAAACTTTCAACGTCAACTCGTATTACAGTAAGTTATTCAGCTTCTAATTACTGATTAAAATTTGATTATCACAAACATAGAAATTAAGTATTCAACAGTGTTGATTAAACAAACTGAATTACTTATTCAAATATTCACCTAATTATTCAGAAAATGTGTTGAAATGTTATAAAATGAACGCGTTTCTTATAATGAAATTCTCATATTAAACAACGTAAATACTAACATTTAATACTTCGAAATGTAATGAAAAATAATTATGCAAATGGGATGTGTCGTGACTACAGTAGATATTATAATCTTACCTTTTGTAGTAGATCCTCGATCATGTCTACGGCATTCATCGACAGTCGCATACGATACTGCAACTGAAGCTCTTGAACCTCTGAAAAGACACGCTTACATTAGTCACAACGTTTTTCTTTATTGTTAACAAATTAAAAATAACGATGGCTTACTTTTCGCTATCTCGATAAGGGACGTCCGGTCCATATTGTCAATGTTCTCAAATTTTTTCAAATAAATTTCCATTGGAGTCTTTCCAATTAACATCTGGTATAACACGATTCCAAATGCCCACCAATCGCAATAAGCATCTGTAAGTAATCCGTATTAATTACAAGAGTTAAACGAAATGATTCGATTAAATTCGAATAGATCACCTTACCATACGGTTTTTCCTCAAGAATTTCTGGACAAAGATATAACAAAGTCCCGCAATAGTTTTTGGGATTACGTTCATACTGACGGAAAGAAACGATGATGTTATATGAAATGTGTAGCTCTACGAAACATAGGATATTACAGTATACATTACTTACTGTGCACACACCGAAATCGATTAACTGTGCTCCTTTCGTCCTATCTATCATGATGTTGCTGGAGCTAATGTCCCTATGAATTATTCCTGTCGAAGACAAAAATAAATTCGTCTTTCAATTTGCATTTGTGAAAAAAAATGCATAAATAGATTTAGAAAAATCACCTTTGTTATGAATAAACGTGATGGCCGAAGCCACTTGAGCAGCAAGTATTTTGGCTTCGGCTTCCTCCAGAAATTTGTTGTGGCGTATGTAAGTTGTCAAGTCATTTCCGTCCACATACTCTGAGACGAAACAGAAACTGAAGAAAAGAATTATTAGTCTATAGAAGCATAAACTGTTGCCAATAACTCAAATGAAAAAATTAAAATTTACCGTGTTTTCGTTTTGAAATAACTTATTAACGTCACAATATGAGGATGACTTGATGTGGACGTCCATGCTGATTTTTCTCTTTCTATCTTACGACTCTGTAAATAAAGACATTTTCTTAATATACACTTTGTAAAGTACTATTTTTTTTAGTATGTTAGGAAACCGACTATAATTACGGTCGGTGAAACTTCCGTTAACCTAACGGGTACTTTACGCGGATTCGAGATTAGTTTGCCAGGCCTGGGCTTTTAAGCGTGCACCGAAAAATTAGTAATAATAACGACAAATATCAAGTCAGATCAAAAGTTCAAATATATTTAATTAGCAACTAGAACGTATTACGTACAAATAAATTTTTTGTTTGGAATTATTCATAACGAAAAATCAACAAGTCAACCCGACAATAAACTTAGCTTATCTTAATAGTAATTCCCCTTTGAAATTCGACAAATCAAATACTTAGCAACTATGAACAAAATCTCTTACTAATTAAACGTCTATCCGTCACCTCACTATACAAAGAAACTTACTTCCTCAATCCTTTCGATATCGTCAAATCGTCAATCGAACTCCTCTTTTGCACCTTGGATCGTCCAATTATCAATCTTGACTTCTATCAGAAAATACTTCGCTTTCGAATCTACCTCGCTCTCAAAGTCGCCTCGGTTTGGAACTCACCTCTCCTTCTTCGGTTAACGTACGGGTTTTATACTGTGAGGTGACGTCACACTTGAGCTGGGTTACTCCTCTTATTTACATACTTAGTTGCTAACATTAACTTTGTTCTGGCAGCTTTAAGTTTCCGACAAAGCTTATAAACCGTTTACAAAATATTTATCATAATTTTCTGGGATGTTTAAGACGGTTTATCAAGTATTTCTCTACTAGTGATTGTGGGGACTCCCCCCCCATTTTTTTTTCTGCGGACTGTTACTTCCGCCGGGCAGCGCAAGTGCGCAAGATGTTTCCTATGGCGCTTATTTCTCCGTGAGTTGTTTTTTCTTCATTTTTCATTACTAACAAGAGAGTGGTGGGAAACCTTCGTCCTAAATAAACATAAACCCCAAACAAAAAGATAATAAAACGGAAATAATAATAAAATAAAAAATAAGGTTCGGACTCAGTTCCTTACAACTTACTAAGAATATTCTGCATATATTTTAAATTAATGTTTATAGAACATCGCTTAGTGCATCATCAACGATTAAATAAATTTTCATAAACGTGTAATAACATAAATGATGTGTAAATTGATGATTTTTGAAGTCAAGAATAATTTAATATACGTGTTCTGTTTTTTGACGCCGTATTACAATCGAAAATAAAGCTTAATGCATACCTGTGCGAGACAATCGGGCTTTATCTTGACGGTTTTTAAAGCCACTTTATCATCTGAATTTTTACACCGAGCCAAATAAACTGTACCGAAACTCCCCTTTCCTATTCTTTCAAGCTCGTAATTGTCTTTAAGAACGTGTTTATCATATTTTGATGAATCCAGTCGAATTTGAGAACGTGCCAAATTATTTTCCAATTCGCAGTTCTGAAATCGCAAAATCAAATTATAAACTTCTTTAATTGAAGGATTGTATAAAGAACGAGTCATAAATAACGCTGATTTTCCAAGAGAAAGATAATTATCTTACCTTTGTAGGACAATCTGTAACTTGCTGTCCACTTGGTTGAGCATCATCATCTCTCCTGTAAAAAAATTCGATTAAATCGTAATTAATATTAAATAAATCTCAATTATAAATGTAATTAATAAGAAAATTTATTCTTTCTTTTGCTCTTTATAACTCCACATTCGCAAAAGAAACTTCTTTAGGCAGCGCACCATTTTTGCATCGCAATCGCAGCAATAGAATATTGTTAAATGCAGTTTATTGTAAAGTATTGTTGTAATTTATTGTAACGAAATTACATTTAATGTGAAATCATGTCATTAATTATATGAACTTTAATTCGCGTATTAAAATGAGCTTCTGGAAAATTTTTTACAAAGTCTCATCATTGTTTTAAATGTACATTTCTGTTTCGTTGCCATTAAAGCAAAAAGTTTAATTTCTCTGAATTAACAGAGAAGTTAGAAATTCTTATTATTTGTGATTTCAGCTTGTGTTAAAATATATTGCACTTGGATGGTTCCACTGAAAAATGTGTTTCGGTTCTCTGTAGGAGCCTATATCTGCAGAAGTAGTTTAGGAAGAGCAAATAAGCATCATAGCCATGAAGAAATGAATTCATCCGTTGTTAATGAGTGATACGGAGGATGAGGGGCCGATTTTATTGTTAGTAAAAGCAACGGTTTTTTTAAATCAAAATCAAAGCTTTTAAGCTACAAATTCAATTAGATATAAAATTATATTATATTTGGACGTAAAATCTCAATAAAAGGAACCAGTTTCATAGAAATTACATTATCTTTCAAAGTAACAGAATGCTCGTAACCTTTTCTTACATCTTCGTATTTACATTCATGTTCTTTTTTCATGAAATTTATAAAGAAACCAGACGTAAAAACTTTAAAGATGGGAGGCTCCGATTAAGTATCCCAACCTACCCAACCTCCAATGAAAACTGGAAGTTATGTTATTTCAATTCAAGAATTTCCCTGAAAAGGTACAATTTTCAATGTTGACTCAGGATATTATTTCTTCATATTATGAAGTTTAGACTATTTACAAAAATTTTTTACATATTTGAGTCTATCTTTTAATCCTTTACACTACTCCAGAAGTAACAGTTACTATGGTTATTTTGAAAAATAAACTTTTTTTACAAAAGGTAAAAATACGTAAAAAACTCACAAAGTTAAAAACAATCCAGTGTCAGCCTTTTATTAGAGATTCTCACACTTTTCCATTAAAAACACAAAGAATTCTTCGCACCATATTATTTTTTTCCAATTTATAACTGCTTCTAGCCCTCTGGTGGTAGATTCGAGTTTTTTACATCATTTGCATATGGTACAACAGATTGTCCTACAAAGGACAAACTGTTGTACCATATGCAAATGAGCTTTTTACCATATGACAGTGTTTTTAATGGAAAAGTGTCAGAACCTTTAATAAAAGGTTGACACTGGATTGTTTTTAACTTTGTGAATTTTTTACCTATTTTTACCTTTTGTAAAAGAAGTTTATTCTTTAAAATAACCATAGTAACTGTTACTTCTGGAGTAGTGTAAAGGATTTTTTATTAAAGTGTTTTTATATTTTTAACTATTATAAAATGTTAAAGAAGCTTAATTTTGAGGATAGTGATGGGTTTTATTTAAAAGAAAGAATAGTGTAAATGCTAATAACGAGTAAAATCGTCATTAAGTCCGACCCTACTGAAGATTCATCTCCCTTTATCTCATCACCTACTCGACCTTTAATCTTCAAAATTTAAGAGCATCAAACCCAATAATACACAAACCTGCCTGAATAATTTCAAAAATTTTCGACCAAAAGCACATTTTCATTTAGATTTCAATTATATTTTATAAATTTGTCTTAAACAAATTATTTCTAATCACTTATTTGTTATTACTCCTTAAGATTTTATTTTATTCTGATTCTAGTTCTAATGCGAGAACCGAGAGGGGAGAGCTTCGTGCTTGACCCGCTTACCGGCGCGGGCTGGAGGAATCCGTCACTGGGTCAGGGGATGGCGATGAATCGAGTGGAGGGGATAGCGGGGTCGAGATAAGGTGTCGGTCGTATTCAAGGATGACAGGCATTGATATACAACAACATATTTAATAAAGAGATAATATACTACAAGACTAAATTACAACAATACAGTTCAACTAGGAAACGACAATACTGTTGCCCAGTGGTGATATTTGGCGGGTTCGCACAGGTCGAACCCGTTGTTAAAATTTTCAGTTTCCCGAACCTTGTTAAACACACGGAACATTTCTCAGTGGGTTTGTTTTTTTTAAATATATTAAAATATGCGTATTATACTCTGTAATACTACTAAACTAGAGCCTTATACCCCGTTCGTACCGAGCATTTCAATCTAGATTGTGAGCAAGGTCAGGGAGTATGTCTTGGTGCGATCTCTCTCGACTGTTTCAATCGAGGTTTAATCGCGATCGATTCAAGAGAGTTCTTGAGCCAGTCATAAGAGAGATCCCAGAATGCCACGCGCGCGAGATAATACAAGATGGCTGTCGAACACGTATCGGGCTATGGACAGCGAAAGAAAAAGTATAATGTATCTCGAGAGATGATGATGACACGTGTGTATTTCCAGAAGCGCCATTTCGCGGTAAAGATTACCCCTGCCTAAAAAAAAAGGTCGACAGCCCTAAAATATTATCGTCACCTGCCCTTCACCCATGGCTTGTTACGTTCCAAGTACGCCACTGATTGTTAGATATACGGTTGCAAGAAAAGGAATTGTATTTATTTCTATTCAAAACTTCTATTTCATTTATCGGTGATTGTCAATGAAAAATTTTCTGCTAGCGAACCCCTTGTTAAATATTTCGAATATCACCACTGCTGTTGCCTATTCGGCTCGAACGTCCGATTGTCAATATTCGGTTGACGTTCGACCGGAGTTATTATTGTCTTATTATCTTAAAACTAGGCTTATGCTAACTTAGAATTATGAGAGAAAGAGTTTCCAAGACTGTCAATACCTCGGGTCGTTCATATCTCTTGGCTTATGCGGGTGAATCGGTAAACACTTGCCGATCTAGCTGAATATCGGAGGTGGACTGTCGGCGATTATGGCGGACTATGGGCCGCTGTATGGTAGGACGATTCCTGGGTTTCCCGTTGATGTCCGCTAGTGACAGCTTGGAGCTTGGGTAGGCCCCTATTTTATACTCGTTTTGCGGAAACTGACTAATGCATCGGATGATATAACTTGTTCTTAGTTAGATTTGTGTCTAGTAATTGTTTATATTAACTTGTCACAAATCGAATGTTTCGTCAGATTTATTACCTTTTACCATCTTGTATTATTACTCATTCTACCTCCTAACGTTTATAGTAGGTGTCAAACAAGTGAATCATTAGCGAGAGATCACTTAAGATCATGATAACAATGTTCCCTCTAATTGTTTTTGTAGCTGAGCGGAACGTGGACTTCTCGGAGCAAAAAAATTTTTGCTGAGCATATATATATATATATATATATATATATATATATATATATATATAAAATCTTATTTTTTCCTATACAAATTAAAATAATTAATTATAGAGATTAAAATTCATTTTAAAACATATTTCCATACAAAAATCATTTTTTGTCAATTCTTTAATGCATTTAATGGAAATATACAAAGCAATAATCATGTTGCAGAGTGAGAAATAAGTAAACAACAATTCAAATCAGTGTGCGTGCTCGCCTGCGCGGCACATAAATTCTTGTGCGCGGCAATGATTTGAAAAGGCGCGGCCGCGCAGATTAGAAGGAACATTGATCATGATTTGTCTTGTGACCTTAGTAATGATTGTTTGAAGTAACCCGATTTTCAATCGTCTTATCGATGACAAAATTGAGTGTCTTATCGGTTGGTTTTGCTTCGTCATCCTTTTCTTCCCGGAGGGGAAAAGGTTAGAATCGAATTAAACTACTGTTTTAATTAATTATTACTTAGTTAATTGCGTGCTTCTCGCACTAACGAGTAGTTTAGCGTCAACAAGTAAAACTTTGAATTTAGCTGAGTTTACTTTTTATACGATGACGCAAATTTGAATTTGTTTAAATAAATTATAAAATCTATTGATATTATTCGTTCGAATAAGAGTAGCACCTATAAAAAATAGAATGGTGTCAAAAGACAGCCCGAGGATCCTCAAGAGATCGATTCCGTTTAAAAAGACTGTTTTGTTTCAGAAATTGTGTAAGAACAGAATGTGAAAGACTTGTTGTTTTTTCAGAAATGTGAATATTTTTATGTTATTCAAACTCTCATTTGCTATAAGTGTGCGTTTTCGTAATACAAGATTGTAGCAGGGAGGAGAGACAAAGCGATATCTCAAGAATCGCACGACTATGTCGGGCGATGTACAGTACATAGGTCGCTAAGCACGTCTTTTCTAGGCTTATAGAATTTAGTTCGTTCTGGAAATGTGATTGTCTTCTTTTGACGACACTTTTCTATTTTCCATTAATTGCGACGAAGAATTTAAAAGTGTAACGAGTCCCTTTATATGTAAAAAATACAGCCCATGACTTGTTTACATTTATAGTAAAGTCAAAACTTCCTAACTCAATTGTCGCGCTTCCTGACGCAATCGATCGCTATACAAGAATTGTGACTTCTGTGCCCAACAAGTGCGACGATCACTGCTGTCTGTCCGGCACCAATTCAATTTTGTCGCCACACGACAAAGTATTCTCTTGAAAATCTGTTGAACGAAAGTGTAGTGAACTTTGTTTCAACTATCAAATTTTTCAACTTTTAATTTTACATAATTGAGATTTTTCTCTATTCCATTATTATTTTGTTTGCATTTATTTATAATAGCCTTTAAAATAACATCTAATTGTTGGAAATAAAGGCAAATAGAGTCAAACCTGTTTTTATGCGGTGAATAGGGACCGCATAAAAAGAAGTCTCACGTAGAAAATAACTCGAAACCGTACGAAATAACTAGGAATTGCTTTTTTAACTCCTTGGGCCTTTTTCTGCAACACCTAATGGGGAAAAATCCTCTAAGAATTTTAATTTTTATATTAATTAATTATTTCCGCTTAAATAGGAATCTAACATTAAAAAGTTAAAACTAATCGTTAAATAATGATTTTATTTGATAAATATAGCTGCAGGAAGTGTTATTTCATTTAACAAGGCGTGAAATTTCACACCTGCAGTCTAAAGCTGGAGGGGAGCTAACTTACCGCATCTGTTCAAATATAACATAATATTTATGGTTTTTATGCTATTAAAATAAGAGGGGACCGAAATAAACGTATGAGAAAAAAATTTTACTGAATAAAAAATGAAAAAACCTGCTGATGTCATA
Source organism: Centruroides vittatus (assembly GCF_030686945.1). Taxonomy (NCBI): domain Eukaryota; kingdom Metazoa; phylum Arthropoda; class Arachnida; order Scorpiones; family Buthidae; genus Centruroides; species Centruroides vittatus. The sequence goes on along the minus strand of NW_027120941.1, from coordinate 69,741 downwards.
GAAAACAACCAATAGAGTTTTTAAAAATTTTACAGGAGTCAATTATGTTCCAAATTGATTGAAATTTTCATATACCGCACAAAAAAATCGCACAAAACAAATCGCACAAATAAAAATCGCACAGAAAAAGACCGCACAAAAACAGGGTTGACTGTATAGTACAAAAATTATTTTTTAAGTCATTTAAGTCATCAATAAAATATGTAAAATCGCCTATGAACACAATCAAGAAATATAATAGTTATGAACTAAATATTGGGATTGTTTACAAGTATTTGATTTTTACCATCATTTTGATGTCATGGCCATAACACTAGGAATTAAACATACTTGAACTATCATTCCAATAACAGTAAAAATGTAAACATTTTCTGTTTAGTCTCCTGGCATTCCAGAAGAATATTGATTTACAGCGCTGCACTTATATGTCTTTATTTTTTGAAATCACTCTAATATCTTTCAGATTAAATATGTGAAAGATTCACCATCTAAAATCAATTTAAAAATTATTAATAATATGAATGTCTTAATGCACTTCAGTGCAAATATATCTCATCATTGCAGGTTGAATATTATTTTTTTTCTAATAATACATTTCTAATAAGTGCAATAGTAACGTATTCAGTGTAGTAGGAGTCTTAATACCTTAGTGAATTTGATGTCTTATTATTGTAGATATAAATAAAATTATAAAATTAACTACAACTACGCTTCTATGTCTGTTTCGGCTCCATATATAAAATATGTAGATTTTTATAAAACGCCGATGGTGTTCTCAAGGATGACTTCAAAGCCACAGAAAATTCAATATTAAGTATGGATAATAAATCTGTAACTTTTTATTTAAAAGACAAGAAGTCATAAAAATTAGTAATTTTTAATCATATTTTTATCTGTAAACTTTCAAAGTCAATTCGTATTACAGTAAGTTATTCAGCTTCCGATTACTAATTAAAATTTGATCATCACAAACATTGAAATTAAGTATTCAACAGTGTCGATTAAACAAACTGAATTAGTTATTCAAATATTCACCTAATTATTCAGAAAATGTGTTGAAATGTTATTAAATAAACGCGTTTCTTATTAACACAAAAAATTTATGAAATTCTCGTATAAAACAACATAAATACCAACATTTAATAATTTTAAGTAAAGTAAAAAGGGGTTGGTGTCAGCGAGTTGGTTTTTTTAATGCGCCCTGTAGAAAAGGGAGGAATAACCTCACATAAACCTGCATGTGGGCTTTAACATACAAAAATATCCGATGTTCCGGTTATTCCGCGTAAATCTTGTATAAAGATATTTCGAGACGTAGGAGAAAAACTCCATAAGCGGCATGTCCCTTATTTTCCGCATATGGTTTGTAATGAACGCACCGCCAACTGCGCGTTTGAAAACCGAAATATTGTTTTATCAAAAATGACATTGACACCAAAAGAAAAACTGCATATAATGAAAATTCTAGACACCGCTATTACAGCTTTTAACGTCGGAACCGTTACTTGACGTCCCCGATAACACCACGTTCCATAGTGAAATAATTACGACTGTAAAACGTAGTCATTGAATAAATGTATCATACTTCATTGTGTTTTGTGTACATATAAGATAAACGATAATAATTTGGAAATAATTGATATACGCATGCTTGACGGCAGTTACTCCTTCATTTATGTTTTTAGAAATTTGAGTAGATAAAAAAAACTACTAATATCTACGTAGTTTATGAGCGTCTTCCAACACCCAAACTCTAACAAAATTGATTCTACCTCGTCTCTGTGGTGATGAGCGAAAGACTACAGACAAATAGCAGAATGGTCCGTCGAGATCCGTCTCTATAGAAAGACAGACGCGAAAATCCCGAAATTCTGTCAAAAAATGTGAATTTTTAGCATTAAACTGGGTTGCGACGCAACAATAAAATTTCGACAATTGTCTTTTGTTTTGTTGGAATGCGATTATTGAATTGTTTAGTGCGTTTTTTGAGTTTTGCTGTAATTAAAGCGATGATTTTGGGTAAGTTTAGTCCCTGATCTTTCTAGATTTAGGTATTTTTTAACAAAGTTAGGCGCTAAATCACAATTAGCAGCGATAATTTTCCCAAAACGAATATTTCGATAACAATCGTCGTGTGGTTTCTTCAAAGTGAAAAATCGAGCCTTTTGGGGAAATGCATTCAATCTTTCCTTTGTTCATTTTCGTCAATCGAGTCGAATTGTAAAAGCAAACTCGAATAATAAATTCTGTCATTTCGAGTTATAATTTTGTGTGTGTTTATTACATATGCATACACATTACATCCGATATGACGTTATTATAATTAATCTAACCTTTAATGAATTAGAATAAATAAGTTTATTTGATTTCTTCTAGAATATTTTCATTAGTTTTAATGACAATAAACAGAATAGCATAACTTTTATAAACTATAAAAATGTTATACAATATTTAATACTAGTTTGTTTTTTGCTTGCAGAATGGATCATTTCAAAGCGTTAAAGAAATGGAATACCTCTGGAGGAGACAGTTCAGAGGAGAGCACCTCGACATCGGAATCGACTTCCTCTTCATTTCGAGTGATTCGCGTGCGTCCGAAAGAAGTGGTGGAGGGTGCGGAGAAATCTGGTCAACCCGACAAGAAACGGGTCATTGTCGTCTCTCCCGATGAGAGCACCTCGTCTGTCATCGACTACCTGGAAAAGAGGTATCCGGAAGTTCCGGAATGGTCGGTGCAGAGACAGGCACGCGAAGAAGGACCGGAAGAGGAGTGTAAATCGATTCTGAAAAAAAGGAAAAAGAAGCCTTGGTGGAAGAAGATCTTCTTCTGGAAGAAATAAATCTTCAAGGTCTTCTCACCGGATGTGACTTTGCCCCCGATTGTGACTTTTTTACCCGGATATGGACTTTTACCTGGCTGTGATTTAATGACCGGATGCGACTTCATTCATCGGATGTGACTTTTCGTGGCGGTTTGGCGTCTTCCCTTCCTGCTGACGGTACTTGGAATGATACGTGTCCTTTTGTCATCGCTAACGAGGGACGTGTCCTTCCTTTTCAGTTAATTAAAGTCGACGGCGAGAACTTAGCACCGTCTTCGGTCGTGAGGATGTTGGATTGGTGAAATTCTGAGCGGAAAATAATGGATTTTCGCCAGCAACGTGCGTGTCAACACCTGAATAAAAACAAAAGGGAAATATCGCAGTTAGCATATGTCTAAGCCACAATTATAATTATGTGGAACAATTAAACTTTTATAAAAACTTTGTATATAAACTTTTACTTAATAAAACTTTTTAACTTTATATTAATTGATTACGTGTATCAGTTTAAATATTATATCCACACGTTTTATTTTTGGACTAATTTGTGATTAAAGTTAAAAGTAATCTTTCTAACAATTAAAAATAATTTTCTAACTTTATATCAACTTAACAGCAGAAAAGTTCTGAATAAATGAAATTTATTTTTTAGGATTTTTCTGATGTGCGATCATCTGCCACTGTGTAATGTACTGTACTGTACAATGTAAAATACAGCAGAGTACAGAATTAGGTTAAAAATTGCAGCAGTTTCTTACATATGTTTAGAGCAACTGAGAGTTGGAATGGATTAAACAAATTCAAACTCTCAAATTCAAGTTTTTACTTGTTTACACTAAACTGCTTGTTAGGAATAGGATCGGTATAAAATAAAAGCTTAACTGCACGGCCATCTCGCCGTCTACTCATGATGGACTTTAAAAAAACATCTTATTCACTATAGGATGGAGAGAGGAGGATAAAGAAGATAGCTTTCTTTGACGTAATTTTATTCAATTTTTATTAATGATTATATTTGAATCGTGTATTCCAAGAAATATCCAACTCCACAAGTTTCTTTTTACAAAAGAAAATAAAACTGTTTTCATTCTAAGAATTAGGCTAATTACTTACACATTTTTAATAAATATACATTTTCATATTTATGATCGACGTATACATGTATAACACACTCGTTTTTAAAAGCAAGCAAAAACATAACTGATAATGGAAATTTTGGGTCTGTTTTGGAATCCACTAACAAATAAGTTCAAAATAGATACAGATAATGCACTGATCAAAAGAATTAGCGGCTGCTCCGCTAATTGATGTGCAGCAGTGTTGGATCATACCACCTACAAATGTCAGCACAATACCTTGTATTCGCTGGCAATTTAATCTAGCCGCAAATTATGTGTTAAGATTAGCAGAAAATGTTTAATCACGTTAATAGAAGCTACTTTTTTAAACCATATCCAGAGCTTGAGTTAGCTTACATTTGAATCTCATAATTCCAATCACTTCTGTGGTTGGATATTTATTTTTTGTGACGGCATCATTGTGACTGATCGGTGAGAAGTACAAACCTATTCTTCATATTCTAAGCTAGTCTAACGTAACTTTATTCATCTAACCTACTTTTGTTACATTCATTGCTAGTGCATACAAGGTATAAAATACTATTGTTCTGGTTGCACCGATGGGCATTAGGGTGCGACTACCAGACGCGAATCTAGTAGCCAGCGATATAGTTGTCTGCAAAGAAAAACCGTAAAGAAGCGAGAAACGAGAATCTGGCCGGCGAGAGCGAATTTCTGGCTCCGGCAAATATCTGACAGTTTGAAGTTTACCGTGTCTCGCTCTTCTCGCTGAATACTTCGCATGCGCTATGGCACGAGTAGAAGATGGCTTCTCGTATCTTTCATGTACACGCAAAGATTTTCGTTTTAATATTTTTCAAACTACAGATATACATAAATTCTGTTTTTTTAACGAATTGTGATAAACCTCTTTATCCTCTTGCTGTTTCCAGAGAGGATGCACACGGTATGTTCGTTTTCTTTGCATGTGTTCATTATGAAGTAATCCTAATAGCAAAAGATGTTGTTTGCTAGTAGTAAGCATCGTAGTTGAACCAGTTTGTTTTTAACTTCCGTACACTACAATAATTTACGCTAATATGTAACGAGTTCAACGTGAACGACTTTACCTCTTCTTTTCATATATTCTCGCTCGTTCGGCAAATTCGCTTGGTCGCGTCTGCATAGTCGTACCTTTATTGTTGATCAGCATATTGCAACAAGCGCAATAAATAAAAAATATGCCAAAAACTCGGCTGAAATGCATATTTTTTCACATATTATTGTATACGTAACAACAACTGACATTCAGGATCGTTCATCTTAAAATGATTTCCTATACAATATCTCTTGCTACGCTAATTACTCTGACCACTAGAACTTTTACCATCTTTGAATACAATTTCGTGCAAAATGACTAAGGAAAACTCTGAAATAGCCTTTTTTTTCTTTTTTCCCCAAAAGTTTCGGTCTTATACCGTGTTCCTGCACCCACTACAATATAAATTAATCCTTAACAAAAGAAAAATTGATGATTAATTCTGTATTGCAATTTTAACATCACATCTTATTCGTAATTTAGTTTGTCACACAACTGTTTTATGAAGTTTCCTCAGATTCTACATTTTCACCAGACTGCAGTAATTCTACGTATTTAACCACTTTTAAATGTGCTCTCTTCTTTTACTTAATCTTTCAATTTTTCTATATTTATAGGTGAAAGTGTACAAAGGCTGGTATGGAAAATCTGGTGTTGCATTTGGTTTGATTCGTGTAAAACTTGAAGTTGGCACTCCCCAAATGGATGGTGAAATCTCAAGTTCATTTTAATGGTCCGAGCTGTATATAAATTCATAATAATAAATTAAAAATTTTTTACTTTACTTTGTTTGTTCGCATCGAGTATGCTGCCACACAGAGTCAGCTTTGTAAAATTTCTGTCTGAACGTTTGTTCAATTTTGGTGAATCGGTTCCCTCTCCCAGTCCGTGGAATACACGAATATATGAAACAAACATTCGAATGTTTATTTCAGATGTAAACAAAGAAAAATCATAATTAGCAGCGCGTTGAGTAACTTTTATGTGATTTCATTTTAAAAGTAGCAATTATTATTATTAATCAAAATAAATAACTGAATTGTATATGGCATCATCTCTTATGAGATTTTGTCATAAAATCTATATATATTTTTAATTATTATAAAATAGCAAGACTTAATTTTGGGGATAGACGCGAGTTTTATAAAACACTATAAATGTTGCCACACATGAGTGTTGCCACACACTATAAATGTTGCCAGTACTATATAGAACTCAGATCTGATTGCAAAAGTTTGAAGTAAAATGAAGTAAATAGTTGTTTCCATTTCATAATCATTAGATGAAAGGATTTAATTCTAATGTGATGATTTGTATAATATGAAATCATAAGCAATATAAATATATACAGTAGATTGTCAATAACACAAAGTGAAAGGGACAGAAAATTTAAGCTATAGAAATTATCATTATTTTAATGCTCAAAAATATCACAGTACAAACAATATAGTCAAATTATAAAATATTCTAATAGACTAATGGATAAGGTATTGATTAGAAAGAGTTAAAAATTGTAATTTAATGTTTACCAAAAGTTCTCAATAATCTGGACTATGTAAAATACATTTATACACCAACACTAAATGAAAAATAGATTAAAACCTTGCTTTGTATAGCATGTTCAAGGTGGTAAACCTTGATTGACCTTGGTGAACCTGACACGATTTGTTGCAAAATAGTTGTCAAATCCTTATACAAAAGAAGGAAATTTCATAAAATTTGGCATCAGATATTCCCAGAATGGGTTATTGGATCTGAAAACAAAAAGCTGCTTGCACAGCTATAGATACACCCCCATTTACCAACACCAAATTCATTCAAATCCACCTAGAAATCTAGGTGTTCGGCTACCAAAAATCTCCTTAGCATTAACTACATATAATCTATATTACATATGACTTAAGTATCATCATTTATTTTAGTTAAATGTACTGTACAGTGAGCTTACTACACATTTGCATGTAGTAAGCTCACTGTACAAAAAACATTGACACTATTAGTGAAAGTCTGTTATGCATGTTTGTCATTGGTAATTCATTGCTTCTTGCTGAATAATGGTATAGTTTCCTAGAAAACCTCTTTAAAAACTTGAGCTCTACTGGTTTCTCTACATATAGGGAGAGCAAGATATTTGTCCTTGATGGGATTAGTTCATATTTATTGCTTCTTTCTCATGCTTGGTTTAATTTAACACTGTCTGCAGACAGCTCGAGCATTGTTGACAAAATCTTCAAATGAAGTTTTTATCACTCATCGCTGAAATGAGATTAGCCACATTTCTTTGATGTAGTTAACAGACTGATTTTATTTGAAGCATTTGACAAACTGTTGACCAAAACTTACTTTCGTAAAGCAATTTGCACTGGTGCATTGTGGAACTTATTCCAAGATTTGTTAAACATTCACATTTGCATGTAGTAAGCTCACTCCAAACTGATACGATACATCTTCAATAACATGCAACATCTTGAATAATAAGCTTTCTATATTGTAGTAAATTTGCCTTGGACCAGAAAAGCCCCATCAACGCTTACCGGTGGGCGGTACCGACCTCGTTGGAAACCACTGCTTTAAAATATTCGGTAAATATAACATTTATGTATATATACTTAATCCAAAAAATGATAATTTATTAACAGACTATCAAAACATCATTTTCTTTGTTTGATTACAAATATTCTTAAAGTGTATAAAATATTCTATTAAGCACTTAGAAGTATTAGTTTAATGTTCTAGAATTGATTCTTAGTATAATTTACGGCAGAAAAACTAGAATTTTGTGGAGAAAATAGCGGAATATATTGTATAAACATTTTATAAAAACCGAAAAATCAGTAAAAATCATTGATGCTTTTGTTTTCAAACAGACGTTAAACTCTTTGCCAGTTGCAACATTTATTACTCTCTAATTAACAAATAGTGCTGAAATAGTACAACTTACGAAAACACTATCGTTCGTAACAATACGGAAGGAAAACAAATAATAGTGTTATTTCTCTCTCATCAAAATTTTCGTTTAACAATGCAGATTTATCGGTAATGCCGATACGCGTCATTTCCTCGTAAATCTACCCTCTTCGAAGCATTATAGAAGACATTATCCACAGTAATTTTTAAAAATGATAACACCGACTTTAAGATCCCCAGATTGAAAACACCTTAAAATATTGAAAACAAAATTTTGTATATATGACATTGCAACTTTCAATGCAGTTCCATAACTGAGAATGTTCTCTTATAATCATTCCCATTTGATAAAGTAGATTTGTGTTTGCGAGTTGAATTTCAGTAAATTTTTTCGTTAAATTGCATAATCAAAATTATTGTATCTATCTATTTAGCATAGCATTGAAGAATTTTTACCGTAGAAATTCATAAAGACACTCGTTATATTACATCATATCAATTATTCGCATTTTATCTTAAATTTAGTCAGACAGTAAAATGGTTACGAAGAAGAGCTTTTAATCTATTTACACCCGCTTAATGCAAATTAATTAATAACATGAATAATTAATAATGCTTTTAGTATGAAACCGTTCGCGTACAATTTTCGTAAATGAATTATTTTCAATTATAATTACAAATTTTCATAAAATATCAAACTGAAATTACAATACGTTAGCATAAATTTTATAAAGAATGCATCAAAATTGTCTAGAAATTAAATGCTATTATTCAAATTTATCAAAAATTATATACATATAAATGTAATTTTGGAAATTTGCCATTGAATTGTATGTAAATGTATGGCAATTCTTGTTGCAATTAGTAATCGTAATTAGAATATTTAAAGTAAGAAAAATGCATATAAAACGTTCGAAACCGAAAACAATTTATTATTAATTATTTATGATATAAATTAATTTGCATTAATTAGATTTAAATTGAGATAAATTCTGTGATTAGCAACGATTTCACTGTCTAATTGAAAGCTTTTAAAGTTAGAATGTTAACAATTCTTATGATGTAATAAGTCTCATAGAAATCTGCATAGCATTAATTGGCAAAATTCTACTATAACGGGTCTTTGCGAAACAAGCAGTTCTCAAGAAGAAATGTCATTTGTGGCCGAGTGTCTAATTATCTATTCAAACGGAGTCTACCCTCGTTAAATGTTAGAGTTTATGACAAAATTTAAAGTTTCAATTGATCATTTTCTGTAGACCGAAAAGAATCGCAAATCTTGGGCATAATACTTTTCCGTGTAGCAGATACGATAAGTGTGAAGTGAGACTAACCATCGTCTGCATTATGTTTTACATCAAGATATCGCATGCTTGCTAAGTGAGAAAAACGTTTGCATTTCTAAACAATATACGAGAGAAATCTTTTCAATAATAAAATAAGAAATGTCATCGATTGTGCAAGACGAAGAATGTTCCATTGCTCTAAGAATTCTATATCCCATTATAAATGTTAATAAAATATTTGGGTACAGCACCAAGATGAATATGCAAAAACTTCAAAATGAACGTAGCAAATTAATCGAACTGCATTCGTATCTGATTGAAATCTTTTTCTATTTTAATATTATTCTCTTTATTTTAATGTTAATTAGAGATGACGTCATCTGTGGAACGTGGATTCAGATGTTTCCAGACAAGGAATATTTCGTAAACTCTGTATTCTTTGTTATCATCGTTGTTATGATATTGCAATACAGCGTGTTGAAACGTTAATATATTTTTTCGTACATAATCGGTTATCCGACAAATAAGTTATCCGAACAACCCCAGTTTCCAATTGATTCGCATACCTGATGCTCTACTGTATTTTTAAAGCTAACCTACGAATGGCAGCTTTCCAGCACAATAGCGACTCATGTACAGAAGACACCGTTTTCGGGCCCCTGTAAAGTTGGCTATCCAGAGGAAAACATCCACTTAGGAACTAATTTTACCAAACTGAAAAAAATCGAAAAAACCACTTTTTTCAATTCAAATGAATAATATTTTTCAATAATAATAAGGCTTACGTAAAGCCAATTTTTATAATGGAAAAGACGATTAAGGAGGAATTCGGACTCTGTCCACAACCTAACATTTCCAAGATGAAGAAACAATAAACAAAAAACTTCATTTCAAAATAATAAAACACTAATTTGGCAAGAAAGTTGTCCCACTTACATTAAATTTATAACGTAATAAAATTTTGGATAATATTATGTAAATATTACTAATAAACTAGAAATTGAAGTATATACTGTATTTATTTTTAACTTCCATTGTTTTAAACTGAAACAGTCTTATTTACAAAACAATTTTAAAACTTTTTTATTATTATTTCTCATCCATTTCTATCACTTAAAGTTATCACCTGTCTCTTTAATCTTAAATTTTCTTGCTTTTGGTTTACATGCCATCAATTATAGACTCAATTATAGAGTTTTGATGTTATAGAATTAGACATTGAAATAATCAGCTTTTTCTAAACTTTCTGATGCCACGAGAAAATAATAGCCAATGTATTTGCGAAGGATGTTTCTATTATTGCGTACATTAGTAAAATCGTTATAAAAAGTTTTAATTGGCATTAATTCGAGATTTTGGAAAACATTTTGAATAAAATTCATTCGTTTCATGCAATTTTATTTTTATAAACATAAAATTAAGCTGTAAAACTGAAATAAAACCATGGACAATCCCACGAACTTTGACAAATAGATCTAGAAAACGAGATCCTGGTAACGCGAAAAGCTCAAAGCTGTAAATAATCGTATGTCAGCAGCTAGCATTTTGACGTGATGAATAGTCTTTTTTAAAGACAATTAATTCCATTAATATTCGTCAATATGAAGACAGTTGCTGCTATTGTATTTAATTTATAAACAATTGAATAACACGTGTATTTATTGTATATCTTATAATACAGCATTTAACTATTCTTGTGTTCTATACATTCACCAAAGCCGAATTATCGGGCTAGAGTTTGCTATAATAAATAAATAATTAATAAGACAATTTGGCACTAGAGCTTGGCGTTAGGCGCCATTTCTTACTAACCTTAATGATTATAATTAAATTAAATAAATAATTTTCAATAATTTGGAACTGGAGGAAAAGAAATCGGCCCGAAGCGGGACTCGAACCCGCAACTTCTGCTATCCGTGCAGACACGTTACCAGTTCCATTAACCGGACTTTCGGTCTGATCTCCTCCTCCAGTATATATAAGCTAACACGACGACCATCGACGGCCATTACAAATTACGGCCGATACTTCAACTTTTGTGGATGTATAGCTTTGTAACGGGTTAGTTGTTATTTATTTATATTTATACGCCTTGCCGGAGTTGCGATGGCCGGTTGAGTGCCTTGGGAAGACGTGGGCACTTGATGTGTCTCTAGCCGGCATTGTAATAGCCGTCGATGGTCGTTGTGTTAGCTTATATATACTGGAGAAGGCAATCAACCCGAAGTTCCGGGTAGCGGAACTGGTAACGTGTCTGCATGGATAGCAGAAGTTGCGAGTTCGAGTCCCGCTTCGGACCGATTTCTTTTCCTCCAGTTCCAAATTATTAAAATTATTTAATTTAATTATAATCATTAAGGTTAGTAAGAAATGGCGCCTAACGCCAAGCTCTAGTGCCAAATTGTCTTATTAATTATTTATTTATTATAGCCGACTCTAGCCCGATAATTCGGCTTTGGTGGATGTATAGCTTTGTAACGGGTTAGTTTTTATTTATTTATATTTTTGTGTTTTTTACCTCGTCTTTACTCGCGCTTGTTCAGACAATTCGCCATACAAATCCTACGTCATTATTTTTAATATCCACCACAAATACGAATACTTATCGTTCAATATTCAACACACAAACTACCAAAAACGATTGAACGCAATTAAGTTCAATTCGAAACTATTAGTTGAAATCATTTAAAAATACAATTGAACTTTAATTACTTATAATTAACAAAATCATATAATAAATTATATTTTAAAAAACATTTTTTAAAAATGTATATATGTAGTGAATCAATCAATTGTGAACTGATTCGGGCCAAGGAACATCATCAAAAAATCTGTGTATTCTGATGTCTCCTTCTTGCAGACGTTTGTTCGGATCCTGAAAAGACAAGAAATCATAAAAATTAATCACAACAGTTGATACTGTTTTAATTATATTTTTATCTGTAAACATTCAAAGTCAACTCGTATTACAGCAAGTTATTCAGCTTCTGATTACTGATTAAAATTTGATTATCACAAACATAGAAATTAAGTATTCAACAGTGTTGATTAAACAAACTGAATTAGTTATTCAAATATTCACCTAATTATTCAGAAAATGTGTTGAAATGTTATAAAATGAACGCGTTTCTTATAATGAAATTCTCATATTAAACAACGTAAATACTAACATTTAATACTTCGAAATGTAATGAAAAATAATTATGCAAATGAAATGTGTCATGGCTACAGTAGATATTATAATCTTACCTTTTGTAGTAGATCCTCGATCATGTCTACGGCATTCATCGACAGTGGCTTTGGATACTGCAACTGAGCATATTGAGCCACTGAAAAGACAGGCTTACATTACTCACATCGTTTCTCTTTATTGTTAACAAATCAAAAATAACGATGACTTACTTTTCGCTATCTCGATAAGGGCAGACAGATCCAAATTGTCAATGTGGTTAAATATTTTCAAATAAATTTCCATTGGAGTTTTTCCAATTAACATCTCGTATAACACGATTCCAAATGCCCACCAATCGCAGTAAGCATCTGTAAGTAATCCGTATTAATTACAAAAGTTAAACGAAATGATTCGATTAAATTCGAATAGATCACCTTACCGTACGGTTTTTCCTCAAGAATTTCTGGACAAAGATAGAACAAAGTCCCGCAATAGTTTTTGGGATTACGTTCATACTGACGGAAAGAAACGACGATGTTATATGAAATGTGTAGCTCTACGAAACATAGGATATTGCAGTATACATTACTTACTGTGCACACACCGAAATCGATTAACTGTGCTCCTTTCGTCCTATCTATCATGATGTTGCTGGAGCTAATGTCCCTATGAATTATTCCTGTCGAAGAGAAAAATAAATTCGTCTTTCAATTTGCATTTGTGAAGAAATGAATAAATAAATAGATTTACAAAATCACCTTTGTTATGAATAAACGTGATGGCCGAAGCCACTTGAGCAGCAAGTATTTTGGCTTCGGCTTCCTCCAGAAATTTCTTGAGGCGTATATAAGTTGTCAAGTCCTTTCCATCCACATACTCGGAGACGAAACAGAAACTGAAGAAAAGAATTATTAGTCTATAGAAGCATAAAGTGTTGCCAATAACTCAAACGAAAAAATTAAAATTTACTGTGATTTCAACTCGAAAAAATTTATTAACGTCACAACATGGGGATGACTTGATGCGGACGTCCATGCTGATTTCTCTCTTTCTATATTACGACTCTGTAAATAAAGACATTTTTTTTAATATACACTTAATTAAGAATATTCTGTAGATATTTTAAATTAATGTTTATAGAACATCGCTTAGTGCATCATCAATGATTAAATAAATTTTTATAAACGTGTAAATAACATAAATGATGTGTGAATTGATGATTTTTGAAGTCAAGAATAATTTAATATACGTGTTTTGTTTTTTGACGCCGTATTACAATCGTAAATAAAGCTTAATGCGTACCTGTGCGAGACAATAGCGCTTTATCTTGACGGTTTTTAAAGCCACTTTATCACTTGAATTTTTACACCGAGCCAAATAAACTGTACCGAAACTCCCCTTTCCTATTCTTTCAAGCTCGTAATCGTTTTTAAGAACGTGTTTATCATATTTTGATGAATCCAGTCGAATTTGAGAACGTGCCAAATTATTTTCCAATTCGCAGTTCTGAAATCGCAAAATCAAATTATAAACTTCTTTAATTGAAGGATTGTATAAAGAACGAGTCATAAATAACGCTGATTTTCCAAGAGAAAGATAATTATCTTACCTTTGTAGGACAATCTGTAACTTGCTGTCCACTTGGTTGAGCATCATCATCTCTCCTGTAAAAAAATTCGATTAAATCGTAATTAATATTAAATAAATCTCAATTATAAATGTAATTAATAAGAAAATTTATTCTTTCTTTTGCTCTTTATAACTCCACATTCGCAAAAGAAACTTCTTTAGGCAGCGCACCATTTTTGCATCGCAATCGCAGCAATAGAATATTGTTAAATGCAGTTTATTGTAAAGTATTGTTGTAATTTATTGTAACGAAATTACATTTAATGTGAAATCATGTCATTAATTATATGAACTTTAATTCGCGTATTAAAATGAGCTTCTGGAAAATTTTTTACAAAGTCTCATCATTGTTTTAAATGTACATTTCTGTTTCGTTGCCATTAAAGCAAAAAGTTTAATTTCTCTGAATTAACAGAGAAGTTAGAAATTCTTATTATTTGTGATTTCAGCTTGTGTTAAAATATATTGCACTTGGATGGTTCCACTGAAAAATGTGTTTCGGTTCTCTGTAGGAGCCTATATCTGCAGAAGTAGTTTAGGAAGAGCAAATAAGCATCATAGCCATGAAGAAATGAATTCATCCGTTGTTAATGAGTGATACGGAGGATGAGGGGCCGATTTTATTGTTAGTAAAAGCAACGGTTTTTTTAAATCAAAATCAAAGCTTTTAAGCTACAAATTCAATTAGATATAAAATTATATTATATTTGGATGTAAAATCTCAATAAAAGGAACCAGTTTCATAGAAATTACATTATCTTTCAAAGTAACAGAATGCTCGTAACCTTTTCTTACATCTTCGTATTTACATTCATGTTCTTTTTTCATGAAATTTATAAAGAAACCAGACGTGAAAACTTTAAAGATGGGAGGCTCCGATTAAGTATCCCAACCTACCCAACCTCCAATGAAAACTGGAAGTTATGTTATTTCAATTCAAGAATTTCCCTGAAAAGGTACAATTTTCAATGTTGACTCAGGATATTATTTCTTCATATTATGAAGTTTAGACTATTTACAAAAATTTTTTACATATTTGAGTCTATCTTTTAATCCTTTACACTACTCCAGAAGTAACAGTTACTATGGTTATTTTGAAAAATAAACTTTTTTTACAAAAGGTAAAAATAGGTAAAAAACTCACAAAGTTAAAAACAATCCAGTGTCAGCCTTTTATTAGAGATTCTCACACTTTTCCATTAAAAACACAAAGAATTCTTCGCACCATATTATTTTTTTCCAATTTATAACTGCTTCTAGCCCTCTGGTGGTAGATTCGAGTTTTTTACATCATTTGCATATGGTACAACAGATTGTCCTACAAAGGACAAACTGTTGTACCATATGCAAATGAGCTTTTTACCATATGACAGTGTTTTTAATGGAAAAGTGTCAGAACCTTTAATAAAAGGTTGACACTGGATTGTTTTTAACTTTGTGAATTTTTTACCTATTTTTACCTTTTGTAAAAGAAGTTTATTCTTTAAAATAACCATAGTAACTGTTACTTCTGGAGTAGTGTAAAGGATTTTTTATTAAAGTGTTTTTATATTTTTAACTATTATAAAATGTTAAAGAAGCTTAATTTTGAGGATAGTGATGGGTTTTATTTAAAAGAAAGAATAGTGTAAATGCTAATAACGAGTAAAATCGTCATTAAGTCCGACCCTACTGAAGATTCATCTCCCTTTATCTCATCACCTACTCGACCTTTAATCTTCAAAATTTAAGAGCATCAAACCCAATAATACACAAACCTGCCTGAATAATTTCAAAAATTTTCGACCAAAAGCACATTTTCATTTAGATTTCAATTATATTTTATAAATTTGTCTTAAACAAATTATTTCTAATCACTTATTTGTTATTACTCCTTAAGATTTTATTTTATTCTGATTCTAGTTCTAATGCGAGAACCGAGAGGGGAGAGCTTCGTGCTTGACCCGCTTACCGGCGCGGGCTGGAGGAATCCGTCACTGGGTCAGGGGATGGCGATGAATCGAGTGGAGGGAATAGCGAGGTCGAGATAAGGTGTCTGTCGTATTCAAAGATGACAGGCATTAATATACAATAACATATTTAATAAAGAGATAATATATTACAAGACTAAATTACAACAATACAGTTCAACTAGGAAACCACAATACTGTTGTCTATTCGGCTCGAACGTCCGGTTGCGATATTCGGTTAACGTTCGACCGAAGTTATTATTATCGTATTATCTTAGAACTAGGCTTATGCTAACTTAGAATTATGTGAGAGAGAGTTTCTAAGACTGTCAATACCTCGGGTCGTTCATATCTCTTGGCTTATGCGGCTGAATCGGTAGACACTTGCCGATCTAGCTGAATATCGGAGGTGGACTGTCGGCGATTATGGCGGACTATGGGCCGCTGTATGGTAGGACGATTCCTGGGTTTTCCGTTGATGTCCGCTAGTGACAGCTTGGAGCTTGGGTTGGACCCCTTTTTATAATCGTTTTGCAGAAACTGACTAATGCATCGGATGATATAACTTGTTCTTAGTTAGATTTGTGTCTAGTAATTGTTTATATTAACTTGTCACAAATCGAACGTTTCGTACTATTACTCATTGTAATAGGGAAGAAATTTCTAATGGACAATAGATGATGATGATGATTACTCATTCTACCTCCTAACGTTTATATTAGGTGTCAAACAAGTGAATCATTAGCAAGTAACTTTAGCAAAAACAAGTGATCACTTAAGATCATGATTACAATGTTCCCTCTAATTATTTTTGTAGCTGAGCGGAACGTGGACTTCTCGGAGCAAAAAAATTTTTGCTAAGCAGATTCTGAGCAAAAATTTTTGTGAGCATATATATATATATATATATATCTATATATAAAATCTTATTTTTTCCTATACAAATTAAAATAATTAATTATAAAGTACAGATTAAAATTTATTTTAAAACATATTTTTATACAAAAATCATCTTTTGTCAATTCTTTAATGTATTTAATGGAAATATACATAGCAATAATCATGTTGCAGAGTGAAAAATAAGTAAACAACAATTCAAATCAGTGTGCGTGCTCGCCTGCGCGGCACATAAATTCTTGTGTGCGGCAATAATTTGAAAAGGCGCGGCCGCGCAGATTAGAGGGAACATTGGTCATGATTTGTCTTGTGACCTTAGTAATGATTGTTTAAAGTAACCCGACTTTCAATTGTCTCATCGATGACAAAATCGATTGTCTCATTGGTTTTGCTTTGTCATCCTTTTCTTCCCGGAGGGGAAAAGGTTAGAATCGAATTAAACTACTATTTTAATTATTTATTACTTAGTTAATTGCATGCTTCTCACACTAACGAGTAATAGTAGTAGTGGTTTGAATAGCACTGATCACAAAATTAATTTCATGAGACATACTGATCACAAATTTAAATTAATTATTAAATGTTTTTTATAAATTCGAATTAAATTAATTTTATTTTAACAATATTTGATCACAAAATTAATTTTCTAATTACAAATTTGAATTAAATTCATTTTATTTCGACAATAAGGTAAAGTTTCTGTATTAATTATTAAATGAATAAAAATTTATTGAGTAAGTTAAAATAATTCAATTTTTGCAGGCTGGTAACTAAATTTCTTTTTAAAATATATCAACTAGATATATACTTGCAATTCATCGTGTTGAAACTTCTAATGAAAAATTACTTTTTATTTTTACTTAAATTTAAAAATATCGCGGTTGAGAATATTTCAGTAAATTTAAAACATGACAATTTGAAATAATATTTTATTATTAGAAAATAAGTTGCACCGGTAATTTTTAAGACAAAGTTTAATATATTCTTTCTAATTATTAATTTGCAATAATAAATTTTACAATTTGTTCTAATATAGAAAGTAAATTAAAACAGGACAACTTGAAATAATAATATAACAGTAAGGCAAAGTTTAACATATTCTTTCTAATTATTAAATTAATTTGCATTAATAATTTTTACAATTTGTTCTAATACAGAAATAGTTCAATATACAGTAGAGCGTCGATAAGTGGAACCAATTGGGGACTGGGGTCCTTCCAGTTAATGATTTGTTCCAGTTTCCGATTTTGTACGAAAAAATACATTAACCTGTCCGATGTTCAAATTTTTCTCCGTTGCGTATCGCTTCCTGTTGAATTTTTCTCCGTTGCGTGTCGCTTCGTGTTGAATTTTCGTCGATTTTAAGCCTAACGAAAATTTTTATAATAATCATCGAGGCTATCGTATCGTTAAAAATTATTTCTGCATTTTGTACAAACAAAATAAATATATTAAAGAATATAAAGAAACATGAAAATTATATTTTCTTTCGAAGACACAATGTAGTGACGTAAACTTAAACACTGGGCGAATTTTTCATCCTTTTTATTCGGTTGGGATAAAAAGGATGAAAAGATGAAAAATTCGCCCAGTGTTTAAGTTTACGTCACTACATTGTGTCTTCGAAAGAAAAGAAAAGAAACGAAAATACAAAACACGGTTTCCTCAAGATAGATGAAAATTATACTTTAGAAGTAAATTTAGTATCAAAAACATTCGATTCAGCACGACACAGTCCGACTGAAAATCGTTCCACTTTCCGGCCATTTCCACTTACCGACGTTCCACTTATCGACGCTCTACTGTAATAATTATTTAAACTATATTTCTTACTTATTTATTAAATACCTATACAATGTATTCATTTTGAAAATAGCTATTTTTTGTTTAAGAATTGTTCGTAAGATAGAATATTGCAAAAAGAACATTTTTTAAAAAAATATTTGTGGTAATAACAATTTTTTAAAATATTATCCAATCTTAGACATCCAAAGAAGTTCGATGTCTAAATAATTGTATTTGCATTAAGAGAATAAAAATTTCTATCTGCCCATTTTTTGCCAATATTTGAGGATTTAGGTGCTCCCAACTCTTTAATGTCAAATGATGGAACTTTTTATGTTATATATTGTTTCGGTTAAGTTTAAAAAATTAAATTTGCCCTCTCTTGTATTATATCGTACTTTTTTTTATAAATTAAATAAAATTTCATATACCTTACTATGAAAATTCCCAACATCCAAAATTATATTTTTTGTATGATAAATACAGCTCATGAAATTCACAAAATTAATTTTTCGATTAAGATTACAAATTATTATTTAATTTAATTAATACATTTTTATAATTTAAGTACATTTCGAGTAAATTAAGATCACAAATAATTTTTCAGGATATAAATAATTTGTCGTGTAATAGTTTTATTATCAATACTGAAATTAATTTTCTTGATTGATATTCGGGTACACAAAATAATATAACATTGAAATTATTTTGAAAAGGTTTTTAGGTTACAGTTTATTTAAGTGTTTCCACTGTTTTCTTCAGTTTATCTAAAGTAAGACATATTTCTGCATGTAAGTGCAGGAATAAATTTTCACGATGGCTGATGATAATTCTCGATTTAATTTTTGATATTTTGGAACTCGTCAATAAATTGTTGGTCAGGTTTTTGGTAACCAGAAACAAAATTCCAGTTTAAGTAATCTTGTAATTTGCTTAAAGTTGTGGTTTTTAATTTTTGGTATTTTAAAACCTAACTTGGTATTTTATATCTAACTTATGTATGAAGAGGATAATAAAATTATCTGAAAGAGGTTGGAATTTGGCAACTTTATTCCAATTAAATTTTAAGTAAATTAATTTTTCAAGAGAAATCTTGATCACAAAATTAACTTTAGATGTCCATTAAATTAAGATTACAAATAATTTGTGGTGTTTAATTTTTTTTTCAGGTTATAAATTATTTTCAGTTCAGAAATTTCTCGGGTAAATTACAATTATAAATAATTCTATTCTCAAAAAAACTACTCGACCTGTTTTTTTAGTTTTCATATTTAGAAAACTTTTCACTTCATTTCTTTAGTTTTCATGTAAAATCTTGTACCAGTGTAACAGTTAGGCAAAGTTTAATATATTCTTTCTAATTATTAAATTTATTATTATAAAATGAATTTGCATTAATAATTTTTACAATTTGTTCTAATATAAAGAATAAATTAAAACGCGACAACTTAAAATAACATTTAGCAATAAGACAAAGTAAAATACAGAAATAGTTCAATATAATAATTATCTAAATTATATTTCTTACTTATTTATTAAATACCTATACAATGTATTCATTTTGAAAATATAATATGTAAGATATGGAAATAGCTACAAGCATAATATATAGATTAATATTAACAAATACAATATTTTTCATAAGAGATATGCTATATACGAAAGTGTTAACAGTTATTTACACTACATATCAGTGTTTCCCAACGTGGGGCCCACGCCCCACAGAGGGGCAATTTGATTGTTAAGGGGGGCAATTCGAAAATGGACTCATCCAGAGTTTAAGTTAACCGTATAGCCGCTGTACTGTACGCCATATTTATTGTAAATATTGATTTAAGTTAATTTTAATTTTATTTGTTCTTTGTTTCCCTTTCCTTCTAGAACTTCCCTTTATAACCCTTTTCCCTTGGGGTGGGATTAACCATTCTGGGAACAACTGAGAACAAAGAGATGAACAATACCCCGAGGCTGGTGAAAGAGGAGAAAGGACATTCTTTGCCCAGACCTCGAGGTGGGCAGACGTGAATTGTGGTGTTCCATATCACGTTTGGCAGTGACTGAAAAGTGCAAAAGACTTTGATGAAAGGATTGGGTTTTATCGTGGTTACAATAAAACTGTGGCAATTAAGTGCAAGAAAAACTTCAACGAACACGACAACGAGAGACCTTCCAAAAGAGTTCAACATATATGTTGGGAAGGCATAAGAATTTTAGAAAGGCTCAGGTGGGGCATAGCACAAAAAAGGTTGGGAAACACTGATACAATACATATCCTTAGTATATATAAGGTAACAAAATATAGTCTAATACTACAGTCAATTGCAGGTGTACTGTCCAGGAAAACGGGTACATTTCTTCTATACTGTTGAATATACAGTCTATATCTGTATTGTGAGGTCACTTTGACCACAATAGAGTCATTTTATCAGCAGCAATATCACCAAGAAAAGAAGACATTTCCTCTATACCACTGAAGTCTTGCAAACACGAAGATGATAAATCAAAGAGGTACCTTTCAACTTTCAACTCCTAACCGTTTGGGCTCTGCGCTGATTCTTCTTCTTATTATTGTTATCAGCTCGTCTCGATTATATATGTTACAGTAAAAACCCGTTTTTAGTGAAAACGCGTTTTAACTAGTTGAAACTAGTTTGTACTGGATGTCATTCTTAAAACTAGAATTTACTGCTAGTCAAAAACGAATTTGAGTTAAAACTAGTCATAACTAGACAAAACGGGTTTTAACAAAATGGCTTAGTAAAAACTGTTTCGACCAAGGTTATTCAGCTAACACGTTCTTATAGTGTATGATGAATTTCGTAATTATAATTAATATTTATATAATTATATTATATAAGCATGTGTCAAAGAATTATATCTTACGATTGATGTAAATTTGGATAATCCGAAAGAAACAACAGCGACAGCAATTACGATTATTAGTGAAATGAGTGAAATAATCAAAACATAGATAAAAGGAAGTTCTAAAAACATGGCCCCAGCAATATAGAAAGAGGAGAAGTATAGAGTCCGAGCGCAAGTTACTCGCGCGCCGCCCTGGTGGCAAATATTTACATAACATATAGGAGTTCGCTAAATAATGTATATGCGTTATATCTGAGACATTTCGAAAACCTTACCTAGTTCAGTAAATCGCTTATTGTTTTTTAATTTGTATTTGAGTTATAATATTAAAAATGGGTAAATCAAATGTAAATTGTTGTGTTTGGACGTTCTAATACACTAGCAAACACGCAACATGTAACGCCGAAAGTTTCATTTTATTGTTTTCTGGCAGGTCTACACCTTAAACAGAAACGCCAAATTTAGATAAATTTTGCTAAAAGACAAAAGGAAAAAAATACAAAAATTTATTGTTAATTTTTAAAAAATTGACACGAATAATTTTATAAAAATATCCTTGTAAATTTAGTAAAAACGGATCACAGGGCTACCCGCTAAATCAGCACGGATATGCAGTATGCATTTTATAGATGGGGAAAAAGTGAAGATCCAAGATGTCCAAATTATAATCCAACAATCTATCCCGAAAAAAGAAGAAACGAAGAAAATTGTCGACACGAACAGTCAATGAAGAGATATAAACGCCTAATGAACAGAAGAAATATTTTATTTGAAGAAGCAGGAAGACACCTTTGATGTAGCAATTGAAAACAATTTTTTAGACCCTAAACAAAAACAAAAACGTGATTTTGGAACTCAAACAGAGGTTACAAACGAACGGTTTGGAGACTTAAAAATTTTTTATTTGCATGACTAGTAACAATGTTTCTGAAACTCGAGTTTCCCATATTAAAATGATTTCAAAAGAATGTGGAGAAAATCATAGGTCGTGTCATTTTAGTGGTGTAGCAAATTTTCATGATGATCAATCTTTAAAAGATCTAATATCAGTAGGATTCGATGTTTTCAATTTACTTTTAGACACGCTTCCAAACAGTCCTGTTAGAATTTATGAATTGTCTTGGGAAAATAAGTTACTAATTTTTCTAATGAAGTTAAAGTTGGGTTTGTGCTATTCGAGCATTAGGTGCATTGTTTGGAATTCATAGAACCACCATTAAAACATAGTTTTTACAAATTTTAGAAATTATTTTTGTTGCAACAGAAGATTGGATTATTTGGCCAACAAAATTATCTGTTAAGGCTACATTACCTCAATCATTTAAAGAAAATTATCCCGAAACAAGAGTAATCATCGATTGTACAGAAATTAAAACTGAGAAGCCATCATCAGTTCGACATCAAATTCAGTTTTATTTCTACTATAAATCTGCTTGTACTGTAAACTATTTAATTGGAATTGCCCCATCAGGACATAACTTTTCTTTCTAGTGGGTATGAAGGAAGAAGTACAGATTCGTTTATAACAAATGATTGTGATATTCTACAAAAACTGGAGGAGGGAGATATTGTTATAGCTGATAGAGGGTTTCCTCAAATTAAATCGGGTGTCGAAAATAAAAATTTTATTTTAATTATGCCTCCTTTTTCAAAACCAAATCAAAATCAGTTTAGTGCTAATGAAATGGACGAAACATACAAAATTGCTCGTGTAAGAATTCACGTTGAGAGAACCATTGGTAGAATTAAAATTTTTGAAATATTGAACTGTAGATTACCCATTTCACTTCTTCCATATGCAGATAAAATAATGTTTGTTTGTGCAGTATTAGTAAATCTGCAGCCACCAATTATAAATGAGTGAAATTTTTTTATTGTGAAAACACTGAAACTTAATACTATTTACAATTGCAGGTAAATAATAATTAAAGTAGAACATTTGCATCTTCTCTAATGGTGAATAAATGAACGTCTCATTTTTTTCCACTTTAAGTATTACATTTTGTACAGTACATCATTATAGATAAATAAATAAGAAAATTGAATATTTGTTACATATAAAGCTAATTGCATTTGTGTATAATATATGCTATTTTCTTTTAAATAAAGTTTAGAACTTTTAAACTCTAAATATTTTACAAATATCTCATTTGTCCCGAAATCAACAATTTTTTAAAAAATCTTTACACGTGTAAGGGCGTTTAATTTCGAGTAAGCTAAACTAAAACTAAAAGCTAAATTAAAAAAACAATAAGCGATTTACTGAACTAGGTACGGTTTTCGAAATGTCTCAGATATAACGCATATGCACTCTTTAGCGAACTCCTATGTGTTATGTAAATATTTTCCACCAGGGCGGCGCGCGAGTAACTTGCGCTCGGACTCTATAAGCTAAAACCGTAAATAGCAGCAAATACCATATCATATGACTGATTCATACATTGAATGCAATACCAGGATTCAGTATGTTTCTGTATAATAGCTTCGACGCATACAGACAAATTTCTGGTTTTCGGATGAATTTGAGTAAACTCTTGTGATTTTTACTTAATCTATAAGATAATACGAAATAAATTATAATAAAAAATGCAGAAATGGAATACAATTGTCTTGTTATTAGAACTATTAACAGATGGAAATCAACGTAACAAAAAATAACTTCCAAAACAGATGTATTTTTACAGATCTTACAAATCTGATGTATTAAAACGTTATACAAGAATAAACCAAAGAAAAATAAAAATAATAATTGTATTAAGAAAAAAAATATTAGAAAACAAGTGGAAATAATTTCGACAAAATTTATTATATTTTCTTCGCTTTTATAAGTTGATAGGTTATTGGGTATGACGTGCTTCGTACGTTTTAACACGTTAAATTGACATATCAGAATAATAATGGAAACAAGATGTATAAAATATGTGAAATCTTCTTTGTCTGGAAACATTTGAATTTACGTTTCACACATGACGTCATTTCTAATTAGCATCAGAAGAAAGAGAATGACGTTACAATAGAGAAATAATTCGATGAAATACGAATAGAATTCTATTAATTTACTATATTCCCTTCGAAGGTTTCCCATATTCTTCTTTGTCCCATATCCAAATATTTTATAACAGTTTATAATGGGCTGAAGAATTCCCATAGACATAGAACAATCTTCGTCTTGCGCTAACGGCGATATTTTGATTTTATTGTTGTAAAAGCTTTATTCAACGCTAGGCTTTTGTAGAGGATTTATTTTCGTAAACTTTTTGAAATGGAAACGTTCTTTCAATGAATATTTGGAATTTTTTAATCACTGTTAACAGTTCTCCCTGTCTATATAAATCTTGTAAGCTATATAAATTTTAAATGTAATATTATACCATGCCAAACAGGAGCCAGTGGATAAATCCGTTGAAAACTACGTGTGGTTACGTGGATCCGCTGCAATTATGTAATATCCCGACGATGTGCGGTCATGAAACTGTCTTTTCTAGAGGGATCATTACTATTTTTTGAATGTCTGTAAATATCCAAGCCGTATGGGCAATTGCATTTGCGGACGAAGATACTTTCTCCGTTACCGATGCAGTTATTTTATTGGCATGCGTGCATAAAATCTGCACTAAAAACGTGACGTATTCGACGGTTACCCTCACCATTCACACGCACGTCTATTGATAGGAAGAGTGATAAAACCCACAAATTTTATTTTGTTATTATTTCTTTCGATGGTTATTTTTAAGTTTAGTTATTTACAGACAAATTCGCCCAAGTAGGGATCATAATCTATTAGTTTGGTCTTGGGCGAATTTGTCTGTAAATAACTTAACTTAAAAATAACCATCGGACGAAAAAATAACAAATTATAAATGTGAAATATTGTCGCCAGGAGGACCTTTTTAATCTGCATTTTCCAACGCTCTCCTCTCTGTGGATAAAAGGACGAAACACCCCGAAAAGGCAAGATGGAGAAACAAGCACAGTCGTACGTCACCGGTTCCGATTTTAGAAAAAAATTTATTTTTAATTGGAAACTTTTCTGTGTTTTAATAAGGACTTTTTAGCTTTTTTTCGACGGCTCGTAGCCTAAAAAGAAAGGTCGGTCGCCGAAATATATCATCTGGAACACAAACTAATGGATGGTGATCCCTACTTGGGCGAATTTGTCTGTATATAACTACACAAATTATATGTCGTTTTGGTCAAAATTTCTAACTTCAAAATTCAACGAGGTTAGTATTAATCTGAATAGCCACTTAGATGCTTCGGCACTGATCATATTTCCTCTCGCGTACTGCTTATGTTTTTACTGACTGCCATGGAGATTTATACGAAATTCATTACATCACACGAATTATTAAAGTATTATGCAGTTAAACACAGAAATTTTTGGGAATCGAAGCTTAAATGTAATAATGAAAATTAATTAATATCATAAATTATTAATAATATTTAAATAATTGGTTGCTTTCCGTATCGATCAATTTATATACAATTTTCTTACATAAATTATTGTAATTTTTTAAAATTCCTTAGATTAAGTAAACGGGCGTTATTATACATTAGCATATATTTTATCATAAGTTCGTAAAAATGGGCTAAAAGCCGAAAGTTTTTTCTGAAAATAATGACAATACAGAAATATTGTTTCAGAAAATTGTCGTTTAAGCATAGACAGGATCGAATCCAACAAAGTCTTAAAGAGGGAAATGTAAAGAAAGGTAGTTTTTGATTGATTCTACGTATACAAATGGCGTAGATCTTTCTGAAGCAAAATATTTTCAAAAATTTCGACTAAACAATACAAGTGATGATTACCGTACTTATTTGAGAATCTGTACTTTTTAACTGTAGAGCTAAAAATGTATGATACAATTATTTATTGTGACATCATCACAATGCTGGGCTGCAATTTTTAATTAATTTAATTTAAAATATATGGTTTTAATTTCAAATTAAAAGTGTTTTGCCCCTGTACAGCATACTTTTCTTACTGGCGACAGAAAATCGAGCCAGTGATTTCTTTTGAAAGAAAAATTTTGAATTGAAACAACATGACATTCAGTTTTCTTCGGCCCTTTTTACATAGTTAATCGGGGTTTACTGACACTATTCTTTCCAGGTCTTGTTTCGTTATACATTTATCTAACTCTCTTGTCGAGATTGAGAAAAGACAGTCGGTCGGATGGAATTTATAATTCATTACCATCATTAAAAATATTTAAACTCGGCACCCTCGAAAACTGCTTAAATCATATTTGGTGCAGCCTAGTAGCTTCGTTTTATGTAATTTTCTGATTGGAATGCCACTGTCCGCCGCCAGTTCCATAGACAAAAAGACTGTTGGGAAAGTCGTTGACCTCCTCCCGGAAGAGGGAATGGTCAACGATTACTAATTAATACTGGTCGACTATTAATATTTTAAATCTTTGATATCCGTGTAGAATAAGTTGTGATGGCCCCAAGTAATCGAAATTGCTAAACTTAACGTTCGAAAAACGACATTTGAGTTGTATAAACAAAAACAATTCTGTAAAAATGCGAGAATAATTGCTTTTATGTGATAATGAAGTGTTTTAATATTTTTGTAACAGATTTTATAAACTACGTTCAAAACTACGTAAATATCGCGATTATAGAAAAATTATTGGGCTGCAGTTTGAAAAACTAAATTTATAAATTCCCACTGTCTGTCCTTTCTCAATAAAATTTCAATAAAATCCCATACGGCATTGATTATGTATTACAACTGTAAGCACGGCTTACATATATATGGAAACAATTGCCTACTGAGAAATATTGTAATAGTAAAAGTGTTCAGTACGAAGACAGGAAAATTAAAATAGATACGCGCAATTATTAATTGTGATATAGTCACAATGCAATTTTTATTCACATTTTTAATTAATTTAATTTTTAATATATACTCTCCACCTTAAATACGTAGTGTCCTGCCCCTGTACGTCATTCTTTTCCTGATAAAAACGGAGTCATGCCTGTCATTTATGTAACTCAGTTCTGGGAAAAACTTTGGATTAGGTTATTTGGCAGAAACGAAATCATAATAATGTTGTTGATGCATTATAAATTACTTATGTTCAATTAATAAACATTACTGAATCATTTTATAAGCCGATTAATTCCAATAGAAAGATAAAACGAAAAATCCATGTAAACAAGTGTAAAATCATATGAAATTACCTTTGCAGCAGGATACAGTGAGGTGGATAAAATGAAGAAAAATAATTCGAAAATATAATTAAAGCATTGATTTTAATGCACCATGCATCCTACTTAATTACAGCACTAATGCATCAGTTCCGATTAATCGATATCCATTAAAGTTTTTAATTTTTCTGATATGAAATTTTAAGCTTACACGTGGCATTCCACGTGTAAGCTTAAAATTTCATATCAATGCACCATGTTACCATGGAACCAATTGTTCGATCAACAGTTATGGTTGTAGAAATCCACGTAACTTTTACTCAGCGGAGGACACGGGCATGATTTGAAATCTGTAAATTCAGGACCACTCCTTATTAAACTAGTGTCAGATATTAATATTGCATAGAAAATATGGTAAAGGAAACTGCAAAATAAGACGGACTGAAAAATAGTTTCATAGCCAATTATATTTCAACATAACTAAGAAGTACTTCGAAATGTCAACAAACATAAAAATTTCGACCATTTTCGAGAATTTACATATAGCCAGTTCGCCCCTGCTTTTACTGATACGTGTTTTGCAGTGGCGTGCCGTCATTGGAAGTTATAGAAGCGCCGATTCCACCTTCCAATGACCTTCCCTTGTATTTTATAAAATATAAGTTTTCATATTTTAACGTACTTTGCATTAATTAAAAGTAATATTTTATTATAACTGCATTATGTATCTTTTACAAATTTCTATACTATATGTGAAAAAAAAAACCGATAAGATTGCTATTGTATATTCGAATAATTCAGTGGCGGAAAGAGTGTCGAAACCGGGTTAGTCTCCAATCAGCCAGATTATATAGGCATTGGCACATGCGGTTTAGAGCACCAACCTCACCCGGTTTAGCTGGTAGAAGCGACACATGCATAAAGCTTCTAATTTTATATCCCGGACCGGTTGTGGGCTGTTAGCCGTCTGCCTGCTAGATATTCGACCGCCCTCGCCCGATTATGTGAATCACGAGTAGACTAGATCAACGGCGGGCAACCCCCGGCCCGCGGGCCAGCTACGGCTCGCGAAAAGTTTCTATCCGGCCCGTGAGATCTTTAATAGGTTATTTTTCCAATTCTTTGTAATTTTTGAAAACGATAAGAGGAATAAATGTAGTAATTAACTTTTTATTTATTTATTTCATATTTGCAGACTAAAAAAATTACAAGTCACAAGAAGGCGTCAATTAACTACTACGGCCCGCGGAAAAAACGTAAAATTTATTCTGGCCCACGTTATAAAAAAGGTTGCCCACCCTAGACTAAATTTATAACTTAACCAAACCGATAGAAGTTAACTGGCATGTTTTTATGATAGTTCTGTATAGTTGACAGAAGTTTTAAAAAATCCATTAAAATATTTGATATATTTATTCCGCGTTTATTCTGCTCTCCCATCTTATATTACTTACGGATTTCAATGTGAAACCGGTGATATTACGATTTAGTATGTCCCATCTGTAAGGGGATGCAGAAAAAACGTGTACAATTCTAGTACTGTACAGTGTTAAAAAATTAACTGTTACTTTGGCAGCATCATTTACAACCAAATTTAATGAATGAGTCGTACAATGGTACAAAAAAAGCTCTAGAATTTATTTTCCTTAAAGTTACGATTTATGTATCGGTTGTCATAAAAATTTCTTTCCACTTTCCCAAGACTACAGATATTCGAGTGCAAAGTAACCGATTTCGACTTATTTCTATTTAAGAAGTAGTTAAATAATTAAGCGATTAGGGAATTAGAAACATAAACAAAACCCTGATGAAAGACCCGAAATTTTACTTAAACAGAAGCTTAACCCAACCAATTTCTAGCCCAGTACAGTAGGGACTGATTTCTTCGTAATATTAGATGTAATAAACACAGAAATTTTTCCAGTTCAACGAGAATGACCGAAAAAATTGTAAATTTTGGAAATTTCCGTAAACACTTGGTCCTAAAACGAATTAGTTAGAAAAACGAACGACGGACAATCTGTTAAGTTTAACATATTTAGATTTTTACAGCTATGGTGAGAAACGTTTAAAATCTACCCCAACTCCTGTCGCGTCCTTTGATATATACTAGTGATGCGACAAAAGAGGCATTTGACATTGACCGGTATCGGCACCCTCGGGATTTGGCACGCACACACCTACCTGGACCGTCTCTGATTTCATTCATTAGCCACTCGTAGGGAGCTATTTCACTAAGTGGACTGTTTTAAGATTTAAAAAGTAAAGAATATTTTGTTATTTTTATGTACGTTTCTTCACAAAGTTATATTTAATTATAAGTTTCTTTAAAAGTATATTCGTACAATTGAAGAATTTTTTGTACTAGGTATGCGTATTTCATAACACATTTCGTTCTACCAAGTGGGTTTCTTTTATAATTTTAATTTTAGCCCTTATATCGTGGCTAGTGATTCAAAAATTTATTTTAAAAAAGTTTTGGCTCGAGACCCTATAATAAAAAAGAAAACATTATTAAAAGAGAAAGACCAATGCCTAAATTAAATATAAATACGTCAACAAAAAAATTTCGACATTTTGACAATAAAATTTATGACGAATGACGATTCTTTCGTAAAATTGAAGCAATTTGGAAATCAAAGCGGAATAGAATTTAATATTGGTAGACAATATAAAATAAATATTGCAAATTATAACAAGAATAATTTAGATATGTTTTTTCTCAAAGCAAAAATTGGCATTTAGAGGGCATAGGAAATTTATTGAATCTAATAAGAAAGTTCAATATAATTACCTCTGTAATTTATTAAGTACGTCGGATAATCTATTAAAAATACATTTAAAGAAGTATACGGTTTTTACTGGCTTATCGAACAAACGAATACGAACGGGCCCTGACGCGCAATTAATTGATTGCCCCTGTAAGTCGGCTTCTTACAGAAACACAGATTCCCTATCATCGAATGTCACGGCACGCCACTGATGTGTTATAATTCGCGAAGATATATAACTATACTCACATAATATACATGAAAATGTAGAAAACAAAATTCTCCATCTAATTAGCATATAGCTAAACAGAAATTATAAGTTTTATAGGCGATTATGTTAGATCAAATTTCAGTAAATTTACAAGTCTTTAATGTAAGCAAGAGAAACGAATTTTTTTTTAAAAAATAAGTACAAGATACAAGCAATTAAAAAATATGCCAAACAAAACTACTAATACTTGCATATTAGCAATATTTTTTTCATACTTTTATTATAACAATTTGATTTTATACAAATTTCTAAAATAATACTAGTACATTGACCTTGATGACCTTAACATGAAATGGTCACAGGTAAACTACTTGAGACCACGCCCCCGTGATCTTAAAAGGGTTAAAGGATTGCCATGACGCTTTATAATTTCTGGAGACCCAACTGTAACGTCCAGCCCAACTATTGAAAGCAGACGTCGTTGCCACACCAGAATTTTCGAAGAAATTGTAGGATGGCCCCATTGTCTCCAGAGTGTGACAGAAGATGAAGTTGAAGAAGTGGGAACGGAAATTACGGAGTTGGCTCTTGTTTCTCCAGATGTAGATTTTCTAAGCATTTGTTCCTTATATTTCATTCTCCTGTTCTGGAACCAGACTTTAACTTGTTGTTCGCTAAGATTTAATATTTCTGCCAATTCTTTTCTTCTTTCCTTACTCATGTAATGACTTGAGTTAAATTCTCTCTCCATCGTTAACAACTGCACATTAGTAAACGCAGTTCTCAACCGTTTCTTTTTACCTAAAAGCGGAAATAAAACAATATATATTAATATAAATTTAAAACGACTATTTAAAGTGTGTAATTTTAAAGTATGCAAAACTTCTTTCACTCAAGTACATGATTATCGACCTCTGTACAGCAGTAGGCCTGCTGTACATGTACAAATTGCGCCTGTGAATAAGCTTATTTGTAGGGCCTTTCCGCTTCATCAATTAATAAAAAATTTAAAAGAAACGAGGCCCTAAACTGAGTAGCTGATTTATCTTACGTATAAATAAAAGTTAAAAAATTATTTTATAACCTCAAAAATAAAAAAATTTATTTAAGTTTCGAACATTTTGAGCTAAAAATAATAATTAATCAACTAAAATATCTCGGTTTAATTCTTAAGCAATGGTGTCTCGAAAGAGACAATTGGTAAAGTAGATCTATGATTATGTGTTTAGAGCAGTTTATATACGGATCGCCCGGAAAAATGCTATGCGTTTTCTAAATGTCTATTAAATAGGCTTTCTTCTTACAATAAAATAATTTTAAAAACTCAAGTTTACTTAAACTGTATAATTACCGATAAAGTTTTTAGATAATTTTAAAAATATTAAATAATTAACATTGAACATTTTAAAGTTCAAATAATGCTTCAGTAATTGTATTTTAAGTCCATCAGATAAGGTGTCAGCGTATGAAATGTCTGAATCAGTTATTTATTTCTTTCTTTGTAAATTCAAATAAATGAACCAGAAATGAGAAAGAAATTCACCGTTAAGAACAAAAAGCCAAATTCCACAAATTTCTAATCTATTGTCTTAAAACTAGTTCAAAGCTTAGCTTAGACTTAAAAGGGCAATTATAACGTTCGCGGGCCAGGTGGTGATTTACTTAATCTTTTGTCTTTAAGAGACAAAAATATTTATATTCCCAAATGTAGTTTCTATTGCAAATTTATCCATCAACGTTTATCTCTCTGACTAGATTTGGTAGGAAAACTTTGACCTTGACGATGTCAATAGTTCAGTAC
Organism: Centruroides vittatus; assembly: GCF_030686945.1. Lineage (NCBI taxonomy): Eukaryota > Metazoa > Arthropoda > Arachnida > Scorpiones > Buthidae > Centruroides > Centruroides vittatus. The sequence continues at coordinate 37,330 of NW_027120941.1, read as the reverse complement.
AAAAATAGAGTACACTCAAACCTGTTTTCGTGCGGTTTTTTTTTGCGATTTTTTAAATGCAGTATATGAATTTCAATCAAATTGGTATACCGCACAAAAACAGGTTTGAGTGTATTGTAACATATATAAGTTTATAACTGCGTCTATAAAAGATTATGGGAACCCCTCGAAGAGATATCGACGAAATTCTTTTGGATATTTTTAAATTTTTGCCCGTTATGCTTTATAAGCCATACACTAACGTTTTCCTCTTAATTATATTTATAATAGAGACATACATGCCAGACATGTCCAAAACACATCGAATATATGAAGGTCAACTCATTTAAAAAACGCTATAAACAAAAACTCATAGGACTACTTACCGACTGTGCACCGCCATCGCTTAAGCTTGTGTTGGTCGTGGAGCTGCACATTGGAGGGCGGACGCGCACACAGCGTGTCACGTGACCTGGATTCGACGTCAGTCGCTCACGTGACTACAGCCCTGACGCGTTTCAGGACAACTTTTTCTTGTGGCGGAAGAATTCGTTCTGTTTGCATTATACCTCGCAGGCGTCACGTGATAGAGTAAAGACACCCTATGGTGCCCACATTAATAGCGGTGGCTCCGCCGGGCTGCTGTTTGTAGACATTTGCGAACGACGGTGAAAAAAAGAGACGTCCGTAATATCCTGATCTATAATTTTAAAATATGCGTTTTTTAGAAAGAAAATTTAAAAGATGTGTTTCAATAGCATCTAAAGTAGCTGCGGAAAAAACTCGAGACGACACTTATACATATTGACGTGCGTTTTCACAACTTGTAAATTTTCATTCATAAAACTACATAATGGACACAAAAACCCGCGTGGACAGCCCGCAGACCAGTTTGACAAACTTTGCTTAGTTACGCTTCCGTAACACCGTAACATTCTATAACGAAATTCACAAGCTAAGTTTGACAACGACGATTTATTTTTCGAGATTAACTTGTTAAAAAGAGAACAATCAAATTACTTTAAAATTCAGATTAAATGTTTATAACTATAAATTTATAAACCACATATGTTTTACATAGCCTAACTAATCCTTTAAATTTAAAAATGTAAAGTTATATAACAATAATTTATATGTAAGATATGGGTCAATAGGCTACTACATAAAGACTTTTCTGTTTGGTAATGTTTTGCTTAAAAACAACAGACGCAACACGCGTCAGAGCGAAGTTCTCACACCAAGTTTTTTTTTCTATTCAAATACCTCGCGGACCAATACTTTTGTGAATTAAAATCAAAGTAATGATAAGGCGGATCACAGTTTGAGTGCGTCCAGTTAAACCGGCGAGCGACTTTCTTTTAATTTCTTTTACGAATCGCACAAATTTTACTTCTTATCAGACTTTTCAATTAAACACGCAAATATCTGCAGTTTTTAACACCAAAAGGTATACAAAAATGATTCCATATTGAAAGAAATCGGAAGTAACGTAGTCGACAGAAAATTGCCAACCCAGATGTATTTAAAGAACGAATAACGTAACCTTTCTGGATATTTGGCTGGATTCTTAATGCCTAATGTAACGAAAACGTTTGCCTGGTAAAAGTTTTGTGCTCGTTATCTAAAAAGGTTTGGTTATTCATTTTTTAGTAACGCCGGCTTAAAAACAAATCTTTAAACTTGGCAATTTTTCCTACTGCTTCGAGTCGAATCAAGTCGGATAAATGAAAGACTTCTGAACGCGTTAAGCGACAATCAATCCTAAAAACACAGTAAAATCTTATAATTTACTTGTGGTTGTAGCACCCTTAAATCTTTTCTAGAAAATTACACTTTTAAGAGAGATTTTGTAGAAAAAGTAGTGTATATTTTTAATATTACTGTTAACGGTTAAACGTTTAAGAAAGGAATACAAACACAGCATTAAGATAACGCAAAACATGTATTATGTTACATAATTCATTTTTACATAAATATTTGCATATACAAGCACCATAATGCGAGTCCATTTCGGAAACTGCACAGATAGATTTTTCTTGTACTGTGTAGACTCGGGAAATAACAAAAATGACACATTTTCATGAATTGCTCGTAAGCAAAACATAGAGAATACATTGACAGAAAAATAGTTTTTTTAATGATGTTAGTAAACTTGTAGGCCTTATACTAAATGAATAAGGAACAATATCGTCTGCTTGGATTAATTAAAGTATTTTCTTCAACTATCACTATTCTAGCTGTACATATGACACACACGACAGTAATTCTCTCTTTAGGTACGAGTAGCTGACCATTTACAGTCCAGCAGGGGATCCTTTTCAGAATGAGTGTAAATGGAGTATAAAGTAATTAAATTTAAGTTCTATTTTCTTTAAGGTGACCAGATTTTAACATTTGTGAAGCGGGACAAAATTGACGGGGGAGTAGGAAGTTGTTGTCTTCTTCAAAAAATTGTTCTAGATCAACAAAATTTTATTATCAAAAAACGCAAAAATTGTATTGTTATATTTTTTTAAATTTCAACGCATGTAAAATTTACAAATATAATAAATTTATATACTATTATAAATGTTTAAAAACTCTTCTTTTTTTTGCATATTCTCAGTCCAATGAATTTTTTAGTAGATTGCTGTCGTTGTTTAAAATGTCATTAAATTTTTCGCAAGAGTTTAAATTATATTTCACACATAATATGGCTTTCAAAGTCTCAACACTTAATTGTGATTAATCGGATATCCACGAAAGCGCCCTTATTAAACTTGTAAATAAAACAGTGTTAATCTAAAATTTTACATAGTTCTATCGAAGAATATTTACAGTATTATATTATGAAATGAAATTTTACTAGTAACGTCTAAAACTGTTTTAAAATGTATTTATTTGATGTTTCAATAAATTTTCTTAACTATTTTCTATCTGAAATAAGATTTCTCTTTCTGCAGTAAATGTAATATTTTCTAAATGAATGAAATAAAATAAAACTAAGTTCGTACTTTAATATTTTGATACGTGCTTCTTATCCTTAATCATTTAGTATAATCAGGGATGGGCAACCTTTTTCTATGTAACGGCCGTATTTAAAAACTTTTGAACTAAAGCAGGCCTCAAACAAGAGAAAAGAAAAAAAAGAAATGCCAGTAAAGCACAATTATTTATTAATATGTAATTATAAATTAGCATAGCTGCTTTTTAATATTTATATAAACGATATTATAGAAACCATTCCCGAAAATAATATATTGTATGCAGAAGATATTGTTATAACCTATGCTGGTCGTAATCTTCAATTAATTAAAAATAATATAAATTTATTGTTGGCTAAATTAATTAAATATATGGTGAATAATAACTTCAGAATACATGAGAATAAAACAAAATATATTTATTTATCAAATAAAAACAAAAAAGTCTACTTAGATGATATACAAGTAAGAATTAATAATAAACGTATTCAAAGAGTTAATACCGTAAAATATTTCGGTATTGAAAGTGATGATAAATTACGATAAAACAATCGTATAAATAATCTAACATTGTCTTTATCTAGATTTATTGGAATATTGAAAAGAATAATGTGTTTCATAAATTTTGAGACTGTTTTGCGTTTATATCACGCTTGTATGGAAGTTTGGTACACGCATTGCATGTATCAAACTTCGATATGGTATTTCCGTTTGGGGTACAGCTTCTGGCTGGCAGGAATCTTATGTATATTCATAATTCTTGAAGTTTAAATAAATATTTGGCTTATATTATAGTTAAGAAGCTTAGTTATTAGTTATTATTCTTAATCTTAACTCATCACTTATTATATAAGTGATAAGTTAAATAAACACTTTAGGACCTCTAGCTATAACTGTCAATGGAAAAATAATTTGATTCGATCAAGAGTTAAGCACTGTTTTGGCGAGATGCACCGATCTACCAACTGATGTATAACTGGAATTCTTTAAAAGGATATAAAGATCTGAAAACTTATGGGCAATTTAAACGAGTTGTTAAAAAATTGAACGATGTCTAGTATTGTGTATTATTTATTTTTGTTGTTCTTTTTTTGTTTTGTTGATTGTTTATTTTCTGTATATGTATTTTTGTCGACACTTGAAAAAGGCCAATGGCCATAATGTCGTTTAGTTAAATAAACAAATAAATAAACATATACTGTACTTAATTTAGCTTCTAGAAATGATGTAAACGTAATATATCAGAAATATTTGGTTAAATATTAGTCACTGCTAGTTTTAAATTATTTTCGATGTGTCTGTTAGCCGGTTTCTTGTTTTAATTTTTACTAAATTCATTACGAAAAACTATTCACATACAAAAGTTGTAGAAAATAACGTTGGAATTTTTGCCGCATACTTCCTTAAGCTGGGAAATTGATGTATTTATTGAAATATTTTACACATTTAACGCGTCTAATTAGTCGAGTTCAAATTCTTAGAACTTGTAAAACATTCAGTGGACCTTCAAATGATTCCACTCATACGTTATAAAGGGTCTGTAATGAAGATTGACAGGTAGCTATGGGGTGTAAGAAAACAAATTATTTTTCCAAATAATTTCAAATGAAATTATTTTAATTAATCCAAGCAGACGATATTATTATTACGAGTTACACCCGCAATATTCTGATACCAATTTTATCAAAGAATTAACTGACAACAAATACCGTATACGTAACGATCGAAGATAAATTACAATATAATGTTCACATTAAACACTTCTCATATGGTCAACTTTTATAAAAATAATTTTATTTACAAGCTTAGGAATGCGTTTAGGCAAGACCTCGAATGGGATTTTAGTTAACCTCTGAATAACACAAAAACGTAACTCGCGTGCGCATGTTTCCTCTTGTAAATCATTAACATTTTAACTATTACGATAGCAAATACCTGTAAATTAATAATTATCTTTTGTATTTTATCAATCGTCACAATTTCTGTGCTTCTCATAACCATGTAAGTTAAAAAAATTTACAAATTTTGTAACTGCAACTAAACAGTTACATGACAAAGAGTTCATAAGAAACTCGAAGTTCGAAAAATACATACTCTAGGAAAAAAAAATGTCATTTTCTAAAGCTTGTCCCGTTTCTAATTGATGGTATAATAAGTCTAGCGGGAAAGATCTATATTGCGCATTTTAAATAACTAAACTTTATAAAATAGTGTTAACGTGTTTTTAAAAAGACGCTCTTTTAAAAATAATTCTGTGTTGACGAGTCATTTCTCTTCTTCATTGTCATCCTTTGAAATAAAAAAAGTATCATATACGTATTTTGATTTTGAACTAATAGGAAAGGCATCTTGATTTGGCTTTCTTGGTTTGACGGCCCGATTACAACAAACAGTATCGCGTAACTTCTTACGTTCGAGTCGTGTATTGTCTGCCACTAAATACATGTTTGAAATAGTTTTTAATTACTTTGCTTATCTACGATATTTAAATAAAAATGTGAGTTTTACTCCTTCCACCTTTTCCTAGCCAAAATTCTAATTTTTTCGATCCCCGATATGAAATTTCGTTACGCATTGTTCTTATGAGTGAAGCTGTATCTTACCAAACTAAGATATTAATTACAATATTTATTGGGCTAGTCCATGGTTAGATTTTTTATTCCTATTACTTTTATCGTTTTTAGGTAAAATATAAAGGTGTACTGTTTAGTAACGGAATACAGTAGTTTTATTGTCTGCATATTCTTATCCACGTTCTAAACTAGACTTATTATATCAGTCGAATAGGAATTACACGATATTCAGGAAGTCGTCATTTTTTATTTCATTTATACATCTTTCATTTTAACATTATCAATCGTAAATTGATTTGTTCATGATAACTATAACTTATTTTATAAGATTTCACTGTTTTCTAGGATTGATTGTCGCTTAACGCGTTCAGAAGTCTTTTATTTATCCGACTTGATTCGACTCGAAGCAGTAGGAAAAATTGCCAAGTTTAAAGATTTGTTTTTAAGCCGGCGTTACTAAAAAATGAATAACCAAACCTTTTTAGATAACAAGCACAAAACTTTTACCAGGCAAACGTTTTTGTTACATTAAGCATTAAGAATCAGCCAAATATCTAGAAATGTTACGTTATTCGTTCTTTAAATACATCTGGGTTGGCAATTTTCTGTCGACTACGTTACTTCCGATTTCTTTCAATACGTAATCATTTTTGTATACCTTTTGGTGTTAAAAGCTGCAGATATTTCGTGTTTAACTGAAAAGTCTGATAAGAAATAAAATTTGTGCAATTCATAAAAGAAATTAAAACAAAGTCGCTCGCTGTCTAGACGTATTCAAACTGTGATACCGCAGACCAGAGATGATCCGTCTTATCATTACTTTTATTTTAATTTCACAAAAGTATTGGTCCGGGAGGTATTGAAATAAAAAAAAGGGTGTGTGAACATTGCTCTGACGCGTGTTGCATTTAAATCTAATCATTTTAAATTAAAATAATTAGGCTATATAAAACATATATGTTTATAAATTTAGATAATAAATTTATATTTATAAACATTTAATCTGAATTTTAAAGTAATTTGATTCTGTTTTCTTTTTAACAAGTTAAACTCGAAAAATAAATCGTCGTTGTCAAAAATCTTAACTCGAGAAAAGTTTGTCAAATGTCCACGCCGGTTGCCCCCAAAAAGTAGTCACGTGTTAGCAATAAAGGATAATTCTGAACTCGTTTCTACATTCCGGCGGGAAGCTCGCTGTCGGACGCAACAGCGTTTGTAATACCCTATTCACACTACATTTTAAGCGGGATTAAGATTTAAGCAGAATTAAGTTAAGTCGCATTGTCGAAAACAAGATTAACTACTCGTTCACACTAGGTAATTAAAGCGAATTATTCGCTTAGCCCTCAAGTGGGTGTACTCAATATTACATTTTAAATAAAATCAAACTTTTGCTTATTTTTCGTAAATCATCATAAATTAATTTATATTTAGTAATTTAAATTATAAATAACTTATTTAAAGAGCATAAGACGTTAGTTAGGAATTATTAACATTTATTATCAGTGATGTCGTTGTCGTTGGCAGCACGATTCTCTCAATGTTTATATCACTTTAGCGATAGAACTGTGATAAGAATGGATTTTTTGACAGAAATTTATATATATATATTTTTTCGTAAACAAGAAATTTATATTATTATTTAAACTTCTTGTACCGAAACAGCATATACATGCTAACAGAGAAGAGTATCGTTTGTTCGAACATTTGTACCTGTACATCTGCTTCCGCCATTATTTTTGAACTTGTGGCGGACCTCGTGGAAAGATTGAAGCGATTTAAGTTGAGCCGGTTGTTGGTAGTTAAACCGGTTTAACGTTAAGTCAGTTCCGTTCATATTTCATACTTAAGCTGGCTTAAAATGTACAGTGTGAATAGGGTATAATAGTAGTTTACGGTAGGAGGCAACGTGGCGCGTGCTCCATGGCTCAGATAGTTCCGCAGTTTTAGTGTCCATTATGTGGTTTTATGAATGAAAAATTACAAGTTGTGAAAGCGCACGTCAACATACATCACCGTGTGGGTATATATATATATATATATATATATATATATATACTGTAAGTGATAAGTGTCGTCTCGAAATTTTTTCGTAACTACTTTGAATGACACTGAAAGCCTTTTTTCCAATTTTGTCTCTAAAAACGCATATTTTAAAATTATAGATCCTGCTGTCACGATACTGTCGATACTACAGACGTCGCCATCTTCTTCTTTCTTTGTCTGTCGTTCGTTCCCAATGTTTACAAACGATCGCTATTAACGAACGCACTCTACGACGTCTTTGCTCTGTCACGTGATATAGCTGACCGGAAACGCATCGAAGCTGTAGTGATGTGACCGATGATGTCCAGCGAGCTAGTCACGTGACTGGATGACGTGTCGAGGTCACGTGAGACGAATTGTAAGCGTCCGCCGTCCAACGTGCTACTCCGCGATGTGAACAAGGTTAAGCAATGGCGGCTCTCACTGTGCACAGTCGGTAAATAATCCGATGAGTTTTCGCTTATAGCTCTTAATATACGCTTTGTTCCCAAAAATTTCTATGTGTTTAGGACACGTCTACTAGAGAGGTGTCTTAAGAGACAAAATTAGAAAAAAACGCCCCATGTAGTAAGGATAGACATTTACCCTAATTAAATTTTAATTAAAATACGAAATAAAAACGTTTCCGAATTCATCAGAAATTGTTAAACAAGAGGCCCTAACACTGCGTGACCATTACAGTACTGACTACTTTACAACAAAAGATATTGCTTAAATAATTACAAATTAGGGTTTTCAATTAAAATGCAATATATATCGAAATAAAGCTTACAGAATCCATTTTAAGGTGTCCAAGGCTCTAATTAGTAGAAACGAAAATTTAATTAAGAAATCAGTCGTTAAAGGGACACACCAGGTAAACATTTTTGAGTAGAGGAGGTTTTTTTTTCGACAGAGGTTACGCTCTTCGGGTCCATTTTATAGGGGAAAAGAATCTTAGAGTTTAATAGTTTATTAGGGATCGTATACGAGATCCGACAAGTGGTTACGCTAGAAAGCCGTGATTGGGGTTTAAGATATATCGGTCAGCAGTTGGCAATAAGAAATGGCCCTGTCATAAAGTCTAGTCAATTAGGTTATTGGGATCTTATTAATGTAACGGGTCCTAAAGTCGACCAAACGATCATTTATCTTACCTGCACCGTTCTTGGAATCTTGCAAGCGACGAGAATTGTCACAGCCACCGTTTCCTGAAGGTCCTGCTTCCATAATTGTCAACTTAACAGTTCAAACCTTTAATGTAATTCGTTTCTTCGCTGGTTTAACACTTTGAACACCACTTTGCTCTGTGCAGGTACTTATACAGTACTTAAAACTATAGCCGTTATGACCGCTGGTCACCTATGCAGCAGTTTACACACCCTTTACTAAGATTCTCAGGGGGGTGGTGATTGTTCTCTTGGGACAGTGCCAGTGGATTAGTTTTGTATAGAGCTAATGGAACTGAATTGAGCGTCACTTGTACGCAGGCAAAGAAAACTGCTTCGGGAAAACACGTGCGTCTTTGGGTTGGATACGTACTTAAACGCAGTGCTTGTTTTATTTCTTGTAATAATGAACCACAACTTCTGCCTCAAAAAACTTCAAAAAACAGCTGTTGTGTGGTCGGTTGTAGCGTTACTTATATTACTGAGCCGCAGGTATAAAGTCAACCAGTAATGTGCCATAGTATTTTTTAAAAATTCGATACTAGTTAAGTAACGCTGCATCAGCGTGTAGTCGGAACGAAGCTGCTCCCACCTTTATTTTCTAGATTATGAGGAAAAAAAACAAAGAATCATTCGTTCTCAACATCATATTTGATTTCTATTGGATCATTTAAAGGTACAAATATAAGTTCAGAATAAGCCATTAATTAATTGCTATGCCAATGTTTCATGAAATTCTGCCTATCACTACGGGCTGGGACTTACAGATTGACTCGTAGCGATCTTTATTATAACTCTTTAAAAATACTGAGTCAGTTATTTTTTAACTCGACTCAATGTAACATAGGTAAGACCGATAGCTGTCTCTTTTTTCTCTATATCTATTTTGATTTTTGGAAGAGTTAATCCCTGTGATTTATGTATAGTCATCGAGTATGCTAAGGTAAGGGGAAACTGTCTACAAGATCGCAATATACTGCCATCGTTCGAAAAGCGAATTATGAGGATTTTTGGAAACAGATTACCATAGATGAAAGGTCCCTGATAGCTATCGAATTCCACTAAAATAAACAGAGAAAGAGCTGAAAAGCGAGTATTAGGAGCATATATAATGTAGCGTATAGTTCCTAGTGAACTATTGACGAGACCTCCCTGTACCCATAAGTTGACTCTCAGCATGATTCTGGCATTAACTGATAGATACAAATAATTGGAGAGACCAAGAGCTGAGTCATCTTTGGACGAAGGCAGGGCAATATCTGAAGTGTTTTCAGATGCTATATAAGCAAAAGCGCATCCAGTTGACTGCAAGTAGTCTTCATTGCTTTGTTTAACTTGCTCGTTTGTTGGATATAGCTCTACTGCCGTTTGGAACTGATCAAGTTCATCTCTGAATAAATAGGCTCGATTTCTTGTCGTCAGAATGTTCAGATCTGTATCAGAGAAATCACCCGAAACTAGATGTTGTAAGACAGCGCTGTCCAACTTATCATAGCCCGCGGGCCATATTTTCTTCACCAAACATTTCGGGGGCCAAGAAGGTTGATAAATGAAAAGTCAGTTTATGTTAATTAAAGAAATATTTTATTTATACTAAAAAGAAAACTTTAAAATATTCGTAATATATTAATGAGAACATTGTGGCCGTAATTTTCACATAGTAAAATAATTTTAATATTAATAATAATAATTTAGTAACAAATTTATTCATAGTAAAATGTACTCGCGGGCCGTAAAAATAATTTGGTGGGCCGTATACGTCCCGCGGGCCGCCAGTTGGACAGCCCTGTTGTAAGACATCCGTGAAGGAACTATCTGCGCTATTTTGTCTATGAGAATTACTAAGTTCCAGTGGCGTGCCGTCATTGGAAGCGATGGAAGCGCCGATTCCACCTTCCAATGACCTTCCCTTGTATTTTATAAAATATAAATTTTCATATTTTAACGTGCTTTGCATTAATTAAAATTAATATTTTATTATAACTGCATTATGTATCTTTTACAAATTTCTATACTACATGTGAAAAAAACGATAAGGTTGCTATTGTATATTCGAATAATTCGGTGGCGGAAGGAATGTCGAAACCAGGTGTTTCCAATCAGCCAGATTATATAGGCATTGGCACATGCGGTTTACAGAGCACCAACCTCACCCGGTTTAGCTGGTGGATGCTTCACACATAAAGCTTCTAATTTTATATCCCGGACCGGTTGTGGGCTGTTAGCCGCCTGCCTGCTAGATATTCGGCACCCCTCGCCCGATTATGTGAATCATGAGTAGACTAGATCAACGGCGGGCAACCCCCGGCCCGCGGGCCAGCTACGGCTTGCGAAAAGTTTCTATCCGGCCCGCGAGATCTTTAATAGATTATTAAATTGGAAAAATAACTAATTAATAGTTATTTTTCCAATTCTTTGTAATTTTCGAAAACGATAAGAGAAATAAATGTAGTAATTAACTTTTTATTTATTTATTTCATATTTGCAGACTAAAAAAATTACGAGTCACAAGAAGGCGTAAATTAACTACTACGGCCCGCGGAAATAACGTGAAATTTATTCTGGCCCACGTTATAAAAAAGGTTGCCCACTTTAGACTAGATTTATAACTTAGCCCAACCGATAGAAGTTTACTGGCTTGTTTTTATGATAGTTCCGTATAGTTCCGTATAGTGATCCGTATGATAGTTTCCGTTTTTATGATAGTTCCTATGTACAGGAGTTTTAAAAAAATCCATTAAAATATTTGATATATTTATTCTGCGTTTATTCCGCTTTCCCATCTTATATTACTTACGGATTTCAATGCTAAACCGGTGATATTACGATTTAGTATGTCCCATCTGTAAGGGGATGCAGAAAAAACGTGTACAATTCTAATACAGTGTTAAAAAATTAACTGTTACTTTGGCAGCATCATTTACAACCAAATTTAATAAATGAGACGTACTGTACAATGGTACAAAAAAGCTCTAGAATTTATTTTCTTTAAATTTACGATTTATGTATCGGTTGTCATAAAAATTTCTTTTTACTTCTTTCCCAAGACTACAGATATTCAAGTACAAAGTAACCGGTTTCGACTTATTTCTATTTAAGTAGTAGTTAAATAATTAAGCGATTAGGGAATTAGAAACATAAGTAAAACCCCGATGAAAGAGCCGAAATTTTACTTAAACAGAAGCTTAACCCAACCAATCTCTTGCCGAGTACAGTGGGGACTGATCTCTTTATAATATTAGATGTAATAAAGACAGAAATTTTTCCAGTTCAACGAGAGTGACCGAAAAGTTGTACATTTTGGAAATTTCCGTGAACACTTGGTCCTAAAACGAATTAGTTAGAAAACGAACGACGGACAATCTGTATAGTTTAACATATTTAGATTTTTACAGCTATGGTGAGAAACGTTTAAAATCTACCCCAATCCTGTCGCGTCCTTTGAGATATACTAGTGATGCGACAAAAGAGGCATTTGACATCGACCGGTATCGGCACCCTCGGGATTTGGCACGCACACACCTACCTGGACCGTCTCCGATTTCATTCATTAGCCACTCGTAGGGAGCTATTTCACTAAGTGGACTGTTTTAAGATTTAAAAAGTAAAGAATATTCTGTTATTTTTATGTACGTTTCTTCACAAAGTTATATTTAATTATAAGTTTCTTTAAAAGTATATTCGTACAATTGAAGAATATTTTGTACTAGGTATGCGTATTCATCACACATTTCGTTCTACTAAGTGGGTATTTTTTATAATTTTAATTTTAGCCCTTATATCATGGCTAGTGATTCAAAAATTTATTTTAAAAAAGTTTTGGTTCGAGACCGTATAATGAAAAAGAAAACATTATTAAAAGAGAAAGACCAATGCCTAAATTAAATATAAATACGTCAACTAAAAAATTTCGACATTTTAACGATAAAATTTATGACGAATGACGATTTTTTCGTAAAATTGAAGCAATTTGAAAATCAAAGCGGAATAGAATTTAATATTGGTAGACAATATAAAATAAATATTGCATATTATAACGAGATAATTACGATTAATAGGTATATCTAAATTAATAGATGTTATATGTTTTTTCTCGAAAAGAGAATTGGCATTTAGAGGGCGTAGAGAATTTATTGAATCTAATAAGAAATTTCGATATAATTACCTCTGTTATTTATTAAGTACGTCAGATAATCTATTAAAAATACATTTAAAGAAGTATACGGTTTTTACTGGTTTATCGAACAAACGAATACGTACGGGCCCTGACGCGCAATTAATTGATTGCCCCTGTAAGTCGGCTTCTTACAGAAACACAGCTTCCCTATCATCAAATGTCACGGCACGCCACTGCTAAGTTCAATGAACTTCTCAAAAGAATCAAATGCGAATCTACCTTGTTGAAACATTACATCGTAAAAAACACACGAGTAGAGAGGAGTATCTTTAACAGGAGGAAGCTGACGAAAGTCACCAAACAAATAGACAAAGAATCCACCAAAAGACTTATCTTTCTCGGGGTTTATCTCTCTCAATCTTCTTTCGATCATGTAAAGCATTCTTGCAGCAATCATTGACATTTCATCGATGATGATGAATTTGAGCGACTTCATCTTAATTTGGAATCTCTGCGCAGCTTCTTTATTTAGAGATCGAAATTTCTTACTAACGATAGGAAGACGAAAAAGAGAATGGATCGTAAAGCTATCAATATTGATCGCTGCTGCTCCACGTTTTAAAAAGAAGACTTGTTTAAACTTATTATTCTATAAAGATTCTTTATATTTGTTGTGTGTCCAGTTAGCGACAACATTTACCTTTCAAAATCACCGTTTTAATGATTGTCATATTTTCCGACCACCAGATGGCGCTTCTACACGTGCGTGCAGGAAGCGACTAACACCTGACTTTATGCATTCCTTGTCAATAAAATAACTCTAGAATGAGTTGTCCGATCTTGATGAAATTTTCCACGACGACTCATCATCACTGAAAGATGAACTGACTAAAATTTCAACTCTCAAAAATGATCGATACTGAAGAAAAATCCCTATCTCCAGTTCTACAAATACGGATCATTTTTGAAAGTTGATATTTTAATCAGTTCATCCTTGAGTGATGATGAGTCGTCGTAGAAAATTTCATCAAGATCGGACAACTCATTCCAGAGTTATTCTGCGGACAAGGAATGCACGAAGTCAAGTATTAGTCGTTACTACGTTCCGACAATTAATATCGATAATACTACATACGTACGTGAAAAATCAATACATTAAGTCAAAACGATCTACAGTCACTTCTCGACTTCTGCAACTTCGGACGTAAGTCGAAATGGTCATAACCGAATCCCCGTCGTAATTCGAGAAGTGATTGTATTGACTAATGCAGGCATTACTTTGACCGTAAACTGGTGAATGTATGTATATGTAACCGGCAAAACCTGATTTTACGCCAAACTAGTTTGGCATAAGCGTGTCAGGTTAAACTAGTTTAGAATTATTATTCAAGTATATTAAAGGGCAAAATAAAATCAAAAGGCAATCAATTAGATGGACAATACTTATTCAACCATAGTCTACTTAATTATAAAAAACGGTATTGGTTAAAAGTGACAAACTGTAAAATAAAAATAAGATAATCAGTTTGTATTTTTTTAGTAAGCCACGCACTTTTAAAAGTAATTAACTTTCGAAAATATTTTCAAAAATTCAAACAAAGTAATAAAAATAATTTTTAGAGTCGAACTAAAATAAAAAATGAACTTATTTGTGCTTTTTAGCGATACATATAAAATATTTTATCTTTTATTTATTTTTACAGCGTGTATTGTGGTGGCATTTCAAATTACACAAGATCATTTTTTTTTTTACACCGGCACATATTTGTAGCACAGTTCTTGGTACAGGTGCACCTTATAAAACCTTGTCCTGTCCCAACTGAATGTTTGGTAGCTGCAGTCCTTAGTGAGATTTGAACATCTTGATTAACATCACTTTCTTGTAGAAATTTTTGAGTACAAAGGTCGAATTCAGTTCTGTAATAAATAAATATCTTATTTTGACCAAATTATATAACATACTTATGCTTTTTAGACCGAAACAAAATGACATTTAACACTGCGCTTTTTTTCGGAAATGTTTATCAGGCCTTTATTATAAGTAAATATTATATAAAAACCCTATCTAAAAAAATTCATAAAACTTGAAAACCTCTTTCAAATATAAAGACAATAATCATCAAAATCAGTTCAGATTTGACAATGAAATAGAGCAGTCCTGGCCAACCCGTGGCTTGTGAGTTGCATGTGGCCCGTCACGTTAAATTGTGCGGCCCGCTAAACAATATTATATGTGTCGTTTATTTTGAAAGTGGGGCGAGTCCATCTTAAATTGAAATTATTTTTGACCGAATATATTACGGCAAAATTTAGCTCCGGTTGCTGTATGGTGAAGCAATGTGACCATTTGACATCATCTCTGAAATCTAGGGTGTTTCTATCTATCTATCTTTGATATTGAAAGTCGATGGTTGTACAATATTTCATAAATAACAAAAAGTATATCTTAAAGCGTTAAATATAACAATCATTACGAACATTGGTATATTCACGTTTGTAAAATCAAGTTTTGCGAGTATATACCCTTACATGCTATATGCACGATATAACTTTTAAAAATATAATTATAGCATCGAAATAAAGTTAGTGAATTCAATATAATGTAAATGAATTTAGAATAACGAGTTAAATTTTACGCAAAAGTTATATGGAACATTAAGCAGAAGTATTGTTTCTATATCCATTCTACACTAACAAAAGCCTGTTCGACAGTTGACGAATACAGGAACTCACAAACTACAGGAAACATATTACTGGCAACGTACTCAAAGTATGGATTTCATGTGAGTACAATTGCTAATAGTAAAACCGACTCTCACTAATTAGTTCTATTCTAATTACACATACTATAGAGCTAATTTTAAAAGCAAAAATTTATTAATTATAATTTAATATCAAGTTCTATATACCGTATTAGCCCGAATATAACGCGACTCCAAAATTTTCATAAAGATATTTAGAAAAAAAAATAATACTCATAAAATAATTCAAAAAAAGTAAAATTCAATCAGATAAGCATTTATTTAGGTATTTAAAGCTAATAACACAGGTTACATTCATGTCAATAAAATTAAGTAATGTAAAACAAAATTAATATTACGTAAGTAACAACAAAAAACGGAAATGCTTATTCAGCAAATAAATACTCATTGACTTCCGTTATTCATTATTGACTTTCGCGTTAGGGGGTAAAGCGGGTCTATTGACAAATTTTCTCGCAGTAGTACTGAAATTTCTACTGACTTAACTTGAATGAGTCATATTTCTTCCCCATTTACAAACAAACCCGATGGCAATCGGTGAAACATGAGATAAATTACAGCGAGTTGAAATTTGATATGTTTATTTTTTGCGTTTTACGTATCAAATTACATTAAATTCGACACAAATAAAGCATTTTTGTCAATATAGAAATATTTTACATTGTTTAAAAGTAGAGAAAATAAAGAAAAGAAAGATGTAATAATAATTTTTCGAGCGAAGCCAAAAATTTCACAATTTTAAGATAAAAAATGGCGTCTGTGAGAGCCCACGTGACTAAAAGGCGGTCGAAAAATCACGTGACTAATGAACTTCGAACAAGCTGAGACATACCGCGCATTCTTTTATTCAGCGCGCTTGCAGCGCTTTTAGCGCATGTGTTCAATTATTAAGCCTACTGCCAGCGCGCTTAAGCTACGCTTTCAGCGCACTGGCAGCACCTCTCGACCACGCTAAAAATACTGCTTACAAGATGGACGCCTCCGTGAAGAAGTATCTTTTTCGATTACCAAACGATAAACAGTTTTTTTGCTACATTAAATGAGCAGATTTTTAACTCCTTTGCTTCAAGTATCTTTTTAATAAATGTGAAATGTATAATAACAAAACGAAATATAAGAATCTATTATTATTGTCTTTGTTTATGAAGTCAAACCTACCGTTAAAAGTTGGTTTATGAAATACTGTTTCTAATTTTTATTTACAGATTCTAGCAATTTACTGCAATATTTGAGAGAGAATAAAATTTTGCCTTCTGAAGTAGACTTATCATCATTAAATCATTTAAAAATACATAAAGTGTTAATAGAATCAGTCAACGCCAATGACACAAATAAATCATCATTTCTACGTTTTCTTATAAAAAACATCGAACTTAATGGCTTTTCTTCTAATAATACTGAACAAACGCACGTAAATATAGCAGTAAGAGAATCATCGTTTACATCGGCCATTTTGAGATAGCTTTCTCTCCAGCAAAAGTGTTTTCGACCGTCAGCAGCAAAAACGTCACTTCCGGTAGCAACTGCTCAGCGCACTGCTGAATAAAAGAATGCGCGGATAGCCTTACTATAGTAGCGCTATGCAAACAAAAGCGCAGGTCTACTAACTAGATCACATGGTTGTTTTGAAGTGGTCGGTCGCAGCTAGGTCTGACGTTCAGTCGCGTTTCAATCTCTGTAGGAAAATGTCCTTGTTTATATTACATTCCATTACTTAAACCCCGAATTTAGCGCGAGTCGATTTTTTAACTTAAAATAAATGGTCGAAAAATATCGCGTTATATTCGGGCTAATACGGTAGTTTCATTAGATATTTTAGTAGGTTTTGTTTGTGTAGTATGCGATTTTCCTGCTTAATCTGGATCTTTTCACAGTATCGACTATAAGCATGTTCCGGATCAGGGATGGGCAACCTTTCTCTACGTAAGGGCCGCATTTCAAAACTTTTGAACTGACGCGGGCCGTACACAAGAGAAAAGAGGGGGGAACTGTCGATAAATCACAATTCTTTATTTATATATAATTATAAATTAGCATAGGTATACTTAATATAGCTTCTGGCACCGATCTAAACGTAATATATCGGAAATATTTGGTTAAATATCAGTCACTGCTAGTTTTAAATTAGTTTCGATGTGTCTGTTAGCCGGTTTCTTGTTTTAATTTTTATTAAATTCATTGCGAAAAAACTTTTCACAAATATAAGTTGTAGAAAGTAACGTTTGAATTTTTGTCGAATATTTCATTAAGCTGGGAAATTGATATATTTATTCATATTTTATGCCATGAGCGCCGCAAAACATATTACTGCGAACCGCATGCGGCCCGAAAGCCGCGGGTTGCCCATCCCTGTTCTAGATTATTTCTTACCTCACGTTCAAATGTTCGTTTTGTGATGCGCCATGAAAGAAATTGTTGATATTAATTACGATAACATTAATAACAGTCAACTCTCTTAGATAGAATTAACAAAAGTTATAAAAAATTCAGTACTACTAAAGAAACCAGTTTCTTAAGTGGTTCCAGCTATACCTAAAGCTTAGTTCACACTGAGCGAATAGCGAAAGCGAATGCGAAAAACGAAAAGCGATTTCTATTCGCTTAGCGAAATTGACCCTACAACCAAAAGCGAAAAGCGGATTGCGAATTTTAAGGAGCCAATCATTTGCAAGCAAGAGAAAGCGTCATCTCGAAAAACAAAAATGGCTACTTCCGATATTCTGTTTTTAACCACGTTTGTTTACTTACTGAGAGAAAAAGATACTAAAAAAGAAAGCGATGCTACTAGAATACTAGAATGTTTCATTTACATAATTTTATTATGTACTGTACCACATGATTATTTATACAACAAAACATTACAAAAGAACGTTTATAAATGTTTTTTTGTAATGTTACACATAACTTCCTCTATCTTAAAACGAGCCTCTGCTCGCTTTTGTGGAGAAAGGTTTCTTAACTTGTCAGCTAAACTGACACAATAATGATACAGCTCGACTTCTTTTTGCTGTTTGTTCACCATTGTCTCTGTTAGCTGAATTAAAGTGTGCACATCATCTTCCTTATTTTTTTCGACGCTTTGGTGGCAACGATTGTTCCGTGGATGACGATGACGTGCAAGGTACATCTTTTGAAATATCCATAAAAACTATAAATATATATAGGCTATATATAGTAGATAAAAAATTAAACTACAAATAATAAAATTAAAACATGAATGTAGACTTAAGAATACAGGTATAAACTAAAGGAAAAATATTTGATGTATGTAAGAGCATTTAACATTATTATTAAATAACTTGAGATAAGGAATGATTAATTTACTAACAACATACAAATCATATATTAACTTTCGTATAGAACACAACAATATATTACTGTACATTGAAAGACTGAAAATTTGGACTTCGTGGATAACACGTCTGGACAGGACACATCTCTTCCACATCTGCACTTCGTATGCCATCATTTAATAAAAGATTGCTACTAGTTCTAATAAAATAAAGAAAAAACGTATAAGTGACGTTTTATCTAGATTATTTTTCAACTTTAAAAAAATTTGTTAGTTGTAAAATAGTCATAGTTAAAAACAAATTTTTGTTTTTAACTATGACTATTGTCTTATATCATTAATAACATACTTCTGTTACATACTGTGAAAATTGTACATCCTGTCCATCGAATATATTCATTAATAGATGCATTTGAGGAAACTATTTCCTATTGCAATTGTGGAGGTCGTCCACACCTGCACCACTTCTAGTTTTCTCATCTATAATTCTTTTTTTTTCTGTAGGTATTCACAAGATTTTTCTATTTTTTCTTTACTTTTTCAAGTTCAAAATAATAACAACAGAAAAATAAAATTGGATGTTAAAATATTTGTAAATAATAATCAATGAAAACTAACAGCATTGTTCTTTCTTATATTATTTTATAAACACTTATTAAAATTCAATTAAACTTTTAAAAGACAATTATTTAATATACAGCGGTATTTTGCCATTTTGTACTTTGTATGAGTATTTTTTTGTTTTTAATGATTTATGTATGCTAGGTTTGTAAACTTCTTGTTAAATTTGTCTTAAATTCTACTTAAAAGATATTTGTAAGTGTATTCTTGCGGGACTGCAGCTGATTAATTTAATTTACATTTAATTATTACAAAAATCCACCCCTCAATGTTTCACAATAATATTTGCAGTGGCGGCCTTAGGGGGTGGCGAGCAGGGCAATCGCCCGGGGCCTCGCGCAACAACTCGAGTAGAAAAAAGTTGATATTTAAAATTTTTATAACCGAAAAATTTGGAGTCAACCGGAAAAATGGAGTCAAATTTTTCGGTTATTGTTCCACAATATGAAGACATCGTCCATATACTTTTTCAAATACACAATATCCGTTTTGAAATCATTAAGAATATTTTTTCTAGCTCTATTACCTCGCTGGAATAATTGACTGATTCGAAGTTGTCGCTGAGGATAAATTCTACGAGTGTTTTAAAGCAAGACTCTATTTTTATCGAAGGATATTAGTTTTCGAAGACCATTATTGTAGCAACTTCTTCGTTTATCAACAATAAGTCTTGTATCTCATTAACCACCTTTCCAGGGTCTTGTGCCACCAATATACTATTTTCCAATTCGGCAGAGACCAATTTATGCAAACGTTTTTTATAGGACATAAGTCAGAGCCACATATTTCTCTAATACTGATCTTATTTCTTTACCTTCTTTATGGGTTTTAGAGTACCCAAATAATCTTGGCATTCCAGGACTTGGTAGCCGACATTTCTTAATGTAATTGTCTAAAGCTTTATAGTAAGTCTGTCTTCTCGTGATAACTAAATTCTTGCTTTTGTGTGCTCTTGTTACTACAAAATCATATATCATTTGGTAATAACAATAGTGGTATCAATGAGAAATTTGCACGAAAAAAAGTTTTTTTCGTTATTTTCCATGATAATTTTTAATTAAAATCTTCAGGGTTCTACTTTGGTACATATTGTAACTGTTGTTCCAAAATAATAATACACAAACACCTAATTACTTGCTGAGCTTGCTGATATCTTTATTTTCAAACGTTTTTAACCTAGCTATTATAGGTCATCCTCAGGAAAAAATTTATTCCATTTTCACATTCGAATATAAGTAAGGATTGTTGTTCCAAAAGTTAAGTAAACTTGAGAACTGTCTATGGAATAAATTGAAAACGTTAGTTTGTATAAAAATAAATAGTGTCGGCAAGTTAAGATCTTTGTAAAAATTGTTTATTAGGTCTCGAATGAGTGTAGTGTTGTGATTATTATATCTCACAATATCTTAATAAATTTTAAGTAAAGTAAAAAGGGGTTGGTGTCAGCGAGTTAGTTTTTCAATGCGCCCTCTAGGAAAGGGAGGAATAACCTCACATAAACCTGCATGTGGGCTTTATCATACAAAAATATCTGATGTTCCGGTTATTCCGCGTAAATATTGTATAAAGATATTTCGAGACGTAGGAGAAAAACTCCATAAGCGGCCTTTCCCTTATTTTCCTCATATGGTTTGTAATGAACGCCAACTGCGCGTTTGAAAACCGAAATATTGTTTTATAAAAAATGACATTGACACCAGAAGAAAAACTGCATATAATGAAAATTCTAGACACCGCTATTACAGCTTTTAACGTCGGAACCGTTACTTGACGTCCCCGATAACACCACGTTCCATAGTGAAATAATTACGACTGTAAAACGTAGTCATTGAATAAATGTATCATACTTCATTGTGTTTTGTGTCCATATAAGATAAACGATAATAATTTGGAAACAATTCATATACGCATGCTTGACAGCAGTTACTCTTACATTTATGTTTTTGGAGATTTGAGTAGATGAAAAAAACAACTAATATCTATATAGTTTATGATCGTCTTCAAAAATCCAAACTCTAACAAAATTGATTCTACCTCGTCTCTGTGGTGATGAGCGAAAGACTACAAACAAATTGCAGAATGGTCCGTCGAGATCTGGAAGACAGACCGAAAATCCCGAAATTCTGTTTAAAAAATCTAAATTTTTAGCATTAAACTGAGTCGCGACGCAACAATAAAATTTCGACAATTGTCTTTTGCTCTGTTGGAATGCGATTATTGAATTGTTTAGTGTGTTTTCTGAGATTTACCGTAGTTGAAGCTATTATTTTGGGTAAGTTTAGTCCCTGATCTTTCTAGATTTAGGTATTTTTTAACATTGTTAGGCGCTAAATCACAATTAGCAGCGATAATTCTCCCAGAACGAATATTTTGATAACAATCGTCGTGTGGTTTCTTCAAAGTGAAAAATCGAGCCTTTCGGGGAAATGCCCTCAATCTTTTCTTTGTTCATTTTCGTCAATCGACTCGAATTCTTAAAGCAAACTCAAATAATAAATTCCGTCATTTCGAGTTATAATTTTGTGTGTGTATATTACATATGCATACACATTACATTCGATATGACATTATTATAATCAATCTAACCTTTAATGAATTAGAATAAATGAGTTTATTTAATTTCTTCTAGAATATTTTCATTAGTTTTAACGACAATAAACAGAATAGCACAACTTTTATAAACTATAAAAATGTTATACAATATTTAATACTAGTTTGTTTTTTGCTTGCAGAATGGATCATTTCAAAGCGTTAAAGAAATGGAATACCTCTGGAGGAGACAGTCCAGAGGAGAGCACCTCGACATCGGAATCGACTTCCTCTTCATTTCGAATAATTCGCGTGCGACCGAAAGAGATGGTGGAGGGTGCGGAGAAATCTGGTCAACCCGACAAGAAACGAGTCATTGTCGTCTCTCCCGATGAGAGCACCTCGTCTGTCATCGATTACCTGGAAAAGAGGTATCCGGAAGTTCCGGAATGGTCGGTGCAGAGAGAGGCACGCGAAGAAGGACCGGAAGAGGAGTGTAAATCGATTCTGAAAAAGAGGAAAAAGAAGCCTTGGTGGAAGAAGATCTTCTTCTTCTGGAAGAAATAAGTTTTCAAGGTCTTTTCACCGGATGTGACTTTGCCCCCGATTGTGACTTTTTTACTCGGATATGGACTTTTACCTGGCTGTGACCTAATGACCGGATGCGACTTCATTCATCGGATGTGACTTTTCGTGGCGGTTTGGCGTCTTCCCTTTCCTGCTGACGGTACTTGGAATGATACGTGTGCTTTTGTCATCGCTAACGAGGGACGTGTCCTTCCTCTTCAGTTAATTAAAATCGACGGCGAAAACTTAGCACCGTCTTCGGTCGTGAGGATGTTGGACTGGTGAAATTCTGAGCGGAAAATAATGGATTTTCGCCAGCAACGTGCGTGTCAACACTGGACACCTGAATAAAAACAAAAGGGAAATATCACAGTTAGCATATGTCTAAGCCACAATTGTAATTATGTGGAACAATTAAACGTACGTATATAAACTTTTACTTAATAAAACTTTTTAAATTTATATTAATTGATTACGTGTATCAGTTTAAATATTATATCCACATGTTTTATTTTTGGACTAATTTGTAATTAACGTTGAAAGCAATCCTTCTAACAATTAAACCGAAAGTCAAAGCAGAAGAAAACGTACACGATTCATAACGAAAGGAAAATATAAAAATAAAACAAGTAAAAGTAATTTTAAAAACTTTCGAATTTGTATTAATACAAAAGCAAGAAATAAAATGCTAAAAAACAGAAATTATTAAACTGAACGAAGTCAGTTGTCTCTGCGAGTTCTTTGTTAAGTTTAATATCAACTTAATCTGAACTTAATATAACAATACCGTCTATTTACTGGCCATTTTACCTTAGTTGTAAAGTACAGGGTGATAGAAATTTTAAAAAATTAATAACTTAGAAATTATTTATAGTAAGATGTTGCGATTTTCACAGAAATGCTTAGAAAGAAGCGGAATTTTCTTAATTTTAATAAAAGTTTTAGTACCAAAATAGTTACATTTCTTTGCCATAGATGTCGCTGTATCATTTGTAAATTTGTTAAAATAAGAATAAAATATATATATATATATATATATTATTAGTGTAAGCTCTAGTAACAACTACACAGATTATGTAATTTTATCAAGCGCCCATCTATGGCAAGTAATGTAACTATTTTGGTACTGTAATTATGACACATAATAAAATTTCACTATTTTTCAAGTATTTCTGTGAAAACCTCATCATCTTACTGTAAATAGTTTGTGAGTCAGTAATTTTTTTAAATTTTTGTGATTTTTGAATCACCCTGTGTGTCTTAAGATAAGATTAGCAGAAATTTTTTAATAGATTAATACGCCCTACTTTGTTAATCCATATCGAGAGCTTGAACTAGCTTACAACGATGTCATTTTCATCTGAGAATTCCAGTTACTTCTCTGATTGGATATTTTAGGCTTTGTCATTGTGATTGATCGGTGAGAAGTACAAACCTATTCTTCGTATTCTAGGCTAGTTTAACGTAACTTTATTCATTTAGCTAACTTTTAAGTTATATTGCTGGTGCATACAAGGTATAAAATACTATCGTTCTGGTTGCACCGATGAGCATTAGGGTGCGACTACCAGACGCGAATCTAGTAGCCAGCAATATAGTTCTCGCAAAGGAAAACCATAAAGAAGCGAGAAACGAGAATCTGGCCGGCGAGTGCGAATTTCAAGGCTCTCGCAAATATCTCGCTTTTTCTCGCTGAATACTTCGCATGCGCTATGGCACGAGTAGAAGACGGCTTCTCGTATCTTTCATGTACACGCAAAGATTTTCGTTTTAATATTTTTCAAACTACAGATATACATAAATTCTGTTTTTTTTAATGAATTATGATAAAGCCCTTTCACCTTTCTTTGTTTCCAGAGAGGATGTACTGTACATCGTATGTTCGCTTTCTTTGCATGTGTTCATTATGAAGTATTCCTAATAGGAAAAGATTTTCTTTGCTAGTAGTAAGCGTCGTAGTCGAACCAGTTTGTTTTTAAGTTCCGTACACTACAATAATTCACGCTAAGATGATTATTATTGTTCTGCCGACTTGCAACAAACAACTAGCAACCCGCAGTACACGCATACTCTACACTAGTCTGTTACATACATCGTATTTGTTGACAGTATTTAAAATAGCAAGTATGATTATTCAATTATTATGCCTTTGTGTCCTTTATAATAGCTTAACTTTATCTATGTATACTTAGTACAATTATCAATTAACAGGACTTATTATACTGGAAAATTATAGATGCAGATATTTAGTCATACTGATCAGAAATAATATTTTTTATTTAGTTCACCCGTCTTACATTTTCTGTATTTCCGAACTTCTTTGAAAGTTCAAATATACTTATAATCCATATTAACCGAACAATTGGAATCGTATACATTCTGGGTTATTCTTTTCTACTTAAACTAAAAGTTTAAGTAGGATTTTAGTTTAAGTAGAAAAGAATAACCCAGAATGTATACCATAAAAGAGCACCCTGTTTAGCATATCGGAGATTCTCTCTCGCAACTCCTAATAGCCACTTTCTAAATTTTTATATCATGCCTTGCGTATTCTTTACTTAAATGGGTGTAATAGTGAGTTTTCACTCAAATATAGAACCAAGAACTGTCAGAATGAAGAAATTTTCCACATTGCCGAGCACCCCTTTCTTCTTGTTTGCTGCTGTTTAAGTGCTGGATTTTCTTAAAAACAATAGAAAATTGTTTTAATATACATTAAAGTGAATAGAGCATCAGATAACTTTCAATGTTTATTATTATTTTTTTTTTCTAAATATTTAGCTTGAAAATATAGCAGTTTAGTAGCAGAATTTCACTCATTTATAGAGCCAAACACTAATTTGCCACATTGCTGTATCTTTCTCTCTCTCCTTATTTGCTGTTAAAATTGTTTATAAAAGAGCATTTTTTAAAACTCTTTAGCATGAAAATAGAGAAAAAATTATAAGAATAGATGTTATAAAGCTTTCAAATAGATTTACACTGTATACAGAATGAAATACTATCAGAATGAAGCTGCTATCTCCTTCTCCATGGACTGTTATACATTTCATTTTCGTAAAAGAATAGAAAATTGTTTAATAATAGTTTACAGGGCTATTTGTTTTAATTAGAAAACTTTAAATTTTGATAAATATTTATAAAAATAGATTATTATTTTATTTTCTAAAGTTAATATTAGTTAAGAGGAATTTTCTGTAATTGGTTTGATAAAGAAATGCATTAAAAAGGACAGAAAGAGAAAAAGATTCTGCACTTAGAATGATGATGTTTTGTTGCTCTTAAGGCAAATTAAGAAAGAGAGAGAAAAAGAATCTAAAAAAATTGATTTTTTCCTTAAAAAAATAATTTAAAATTGGTTTAGCAGGATCCGCTTCTCTAATTTTCATTCAAAAATTAACTTAGAATCCTTAATTGAAGTGTAGAAGTTAGGAGTGTAATTTGCTTCTTTCTAAAAAAAATTGGTTTAAAAACTCTGTTTCTTTGGGGATAAAATTCACATTTTTGTGTATAAGTTGGGAGTTTTCTAATTCTGTATCTATAATTTTTGTAAAATTGAAGCTTTCCACTATACATAATGGCCTAAAAGTTTCTTGACTGAGATATTAACTAGGTCGACTGACTTTTCAGCCATCCTTTACATTTGGGTTGATAAATTTTTGCTGCTGCTGCTGCTGCTCCAATTGAGTCAACATTACAGTATATATACATGCTGCTTCAGTAACATTAATGCCGTTGTAGATCTTAAGTGGATGACTTACTATATGCTATAAGCTTTAGAAATTCATACTACGTTAATCAGAGCACTGTTAGGTCTTAAAATATTTACTATATTGACTCTAAAGATGTAATGGTGCAGAAGTGCCTACTATAGTAGCAATTTACAAAAACTAACTACTGGACAGTAGCTAAAGTTTATTTAGATGTTAGCTATATCAGTAACATTTTATACATGTTCGTGGTGATAACATGCATAAAATGAAGGTTGTAAAACACCGATAATCATATAAAGATGGCTAATTTAATTACAGATTCTACTGGCTTATTTAAAATACTACTACGACTGCTGCTTCACTACTGTGATAATTTAATTGGTTACCGAATGCTGATTTTACAGCAATTAGAATAGGATAACAGAAGCTTCTCTTAAGAACACCACACAGAGTTGCTTCTATAAGACATTTTTTACATTAGTAAAAAACTCATTATTTAATTAAGCTTTTACATTAATCAGATTAGTAATAAAGCAGGAACATGGCTCTACTAATAAGCAACTAGTAGTAGTATAGACAAATACGCCTTTAGAGAATTACTAATTGTAATTAGATAACTCCTTCTGTTCTCATTTTCTGTATGTCACTTGACATTTTAATTGATATTAGACCCTTGTATATGTATTTTTAAAATTCAAATTTAAGTAACTAACTGTACTATTTACTAAAACTCCTTATTAATAAGCATAAACAGAATAAAACAAGACAAATTTTTTAAAATAAGAAATTTTATTTATGAATGATAAAGATGACAAATTAGTAATTCGTCGCGTACATATATTTTTCTATATGAAACGGCATTTTATATTTATTTTAAACCTTGTATATTCCTTAAATTTTAAAAATATGTAACAATAACATTAAAAACAATACTTTATCTGATAAAGTATTATTAACTAGCAGGTAGCACGGTGTGAAAGATAAGTAAATGGGTCAGGAATTTTCAAAATATTTTCAAGTTTGGAATGTTAGAAGTGGTTTTATTCAATGTACTGTTTGACAGTTGTAAAAAATCCTTTTAAGAGTTCTTTGAGTTTTCAGAAAACTCAAGTTTGTGTTCAGAACATTTGTGTGTGCAGGAAGCATGTTAAACATTATGTATTTTAGCAATCATTTAGATTTTCTGGATGGAATCCTGCAGTTTATTTGTACTTTTAAGTGTTTAAAATAGTTTTTGGTATAATTTTAAATCTTTTTAACAGTTTTTGATGAAAATATAACAAAGCTTTGGTTATATTTTCACCAGAAATAACAATAACTGAAACAAACAGGAAAAATCGCTCGATGTTTAACAAATGATGATGATGAATCACTGTACTGTTTCGAAAATATTGCACATACCCCTTTACGCTTACAAATCTATTGAGCTTAGCACTGGTTCTATGTTTTAAGAATTAATTTATAAAACTAAAGTTCTTTTCACATAAATATTTACAGTAGTCCTAGAAGAATATGCATTGCTAGCAGTACATATTCTTGCAACTTTACCAAGTAGGGTTTGCATACTTCGGCTCTATGCTCTTTTCAGATATATATTTCTACATTGCCCGAAAAGTTTCATCTTGACCCAATGAATATATCAGTCTGGAGGGCAGAAAGCCGAAACACAATCTTATCCGGTAAACCTGCAAGAATATGTATTGCTAGCAGTTGTAAATTTTCAAAAAAGGATTTAATATATTCTTTAGAATCACAAATAATTATAAGTTACAAGTAATTTATACACATATTTTTAAGAGTTAGATCTATATTTTTTCATCTTACATGTTTCAAAACTTAGACTATGTTAAATAGTCGGCATTACCTTTAAATATAGAAAAATTATCAATAAAATTCAACTAAAAAGTTATATGGCTACACTATATTTTTTAGAAGTTAAAAATGAAACTATGCAGATAGAGCTTCTTATGCAGACTGAGCTAGTCCCTTGCATACTCTGATATCAGTAAGCTATTTATATGCAGAAATAACGCTTCCTCAGGCTTTGAAAACAGTGAGATGTGTTTCTAAGCAAACTGATCTGGTCCCTTGGATACGCATGCAGAAAGAACTATTTCTTCAGATGTTTTTTAAATACTAAACTGTGTAAACATGCAAAGAAACAGATTCCTATGCAAAATGAATCTCTGTCTGCATAAGAAAATGTTTCTCTTTGTCAAAGACTATTAATTTTCTACGTTAAAAGCAAATATTTAACATCCAAAACTTTAATTTCTAAAAGTGCAAAAAAAGAAAAGAAAGAAAAAAAAATATATTAATACATTTTGACGTTGACTAGAAATGATAAAATTTAAACTATTTTATTGTATTTTATACTTTTATATATTTTTAAAAATAATTTTTATAATATTCAAATTATATGCAAATTCATGTCAAGATGGATGCTCTCAAATGTTACAGATTTTTATAGATGCCTAAAGGGCAGAGGTGGGTTGTTTGAGCAGTGTCTCAAAGAAACTGCCAATCAACAGATGAATTATATTCATCATTTAAACAATTTCCTTGAAATTGTTGCTGCTCGTTATTGCCATATCCGAGGGGCGGTTCGTTATTGCCATATCCGATAGGCAATTGATAATTTAATGATTGTAGCTGATGAATGGATGGACATGGTTCTTGATCATTTTGAAAAATACAACTGTTATGTCCAGCATAACTATTGAAAGCAGATGTCGTTGCCACACCAGAATTTTCGAAGAAATTGTAGGATGGCCCCATTGTCTCCAGAGTGTCGACAGAAGACGAAGTCGAAAAAGTGGGAACGGAAATTACGGAGTTGGCTCTTGTTTCTCCAGATGTAGATTTTCTAAGCATCTCTTTCTTATATTTCATTCTCCTGTTCTGGAACCAGACTTTAACTTGTTGTTCGCTAAGATGTAATATTTCTGCTAATTCTTTTTTTCTTTCCTTACTCATGTAATGACTTGAGTTAAATTCTCTCTCCATCGTTAACAACTGCACATTAGTAAACGCAGTTCTCAACCGTTTCTTTTTACCTAAAAGCGGAAATAAAACAATATATATTAATATAAATTTTAAAATGACTATTTAACGTGTGTAATTTTAAAGTATGCAAAACTTCTTTCACTCAAGTACATGATTATCGACCTCTATACAGCAGTAGGCCTGCTGTACATGTACAAATTGCGCCTGTGAATAAGCTTATTTGTAGGGCCTTTCCGCTTCATCAATTAATAAAAAATTTAAAAGAAACGAGGCCCTAAACTGAGTAGCTGATTTATCTTACGTATAAATAAAAGTTAAAAAATTATTTTATAACCTCAAAAATAAAAAAAATTTATTTAAGTTTCGAACAATTTGTGCTAAAGATAATAATTAATCAACTACAAAAACTCGATTTAATTCTTTAAACGGACTAAAAATTTAAATGAATTGTTGAAAAATTATTTAAATTTAAATGAAATTAACTGCTGAAACTGATTAAACTTAAAAATAATTAAGCGAAGAAACCGATTAAATTTAAACACAATTAAATGACGAAATCAACAAATTCCAACACAATTAAATAATAAAATTAACTAATTTAAACACTACGCATGCAAATTTTAACCGAATTCAACGATAAAAACAAACATTTCTGAACACGATAATACGCTAAAACCTTCAATTTTCAAACACTGTTCATTAAACCACAACAGAAAATTTAATAATAATCAAAAAATAACAACGAAAAAGGATAAAAGACTTCGACTGTTACATTTATAAAAGCAAACGAAAGGATGTGAAAAAATAATAATAAAATAGAAACAAAAATAAAAAAATATAAACGCAAGAAAAAGGAGCGAGAAAAAAATAAAAATCGCAAAGTGAAATTATTAGAATTTTAAGAAGGAATTTTTCAGTAGAATGGTGACATCAGCTGGTGAAGATTCGTCGTCCAAGGCACTGAATATTCAAGCACGAGGAAAAGCGCAGTTTCCAGATGCATCTGACAGTCAGCCAGAGACAGAGAGAGAAACTAAAAAAAGAGTTTGATTTGCAAAATTATTTCATTATTCATCCAAGCGACAGCTGGTTTCCTATTTTACTACGCATGCACCCGGAAAGTGTGCTGTGAATTGTGGGAAATCCGCGCTGTTCCAGAATGTAGAAAAACCTATTAGTCAAAGGAATCAGCTGTTGCTCTTGTGAACAGTGAAAAATGTCATTTGTCACACCGTGTGCGATGCTTTTTCTGCCAGATGAGTGATAATGTTGCAGCGTGAAGCTCCTCCATTTAAACACCTTTAACAGTGATCAAACAATCAATCCAACAATTTACTATAAGTAAAATAAATAAATAAATAAATTGGTTTAAATATATGCGAAGTGTAAATTGTGAATAATGTGGGAATTAGCTTCGGTGTTTGTCACGTGTTAACTTGTCACCCCAGTGAATGTAAACATAACACTTCATTAAACCATCGCTAATTATCTCAACCATCCTCTAGGTAAACATGTATCATAATGAGAGTGTCTTTTCTACATATTGTTCTACGTTTTAGCCTGATAAGCAGCCTATAGGCATGCATGTGCGACTAAACTAGAGCGGAACTACAATCTCTAGCGCGCCCTCTCGATGTGCTTTCATCATCAATAGTGTCTTCAAAGCTAACTTTGTAACATTAATTCTAGTGTCAGTCTAGTGTCTAGTGAGATAGGTTACCGGAATCTAAATTTGTTTAATTCCTTCTTCACATCTAGTAAGGCGACCTCATAAAATGGGGTTGAAAAGACGCACTTTAAAACCACGTTTATCTCATAGACGAAGATGCAAAAAGTATTTTACGAAATTTATTAGCTGCTTTCTGATTTAAAAAGATTTTTCTAAGTGTTGCTACATAATAAATGGTTACATTAAAACCAATAACTCGATGGTTTTCTAGTTGTAAACGTCATAAATATGATTCAAAAAGTGCACTTTCTCGCCCTACTTCAACATACAAACTGTTTTAAAAGTAGTGTATAAAAGTTAAAAAAATCATTTCTACAATGTAAAAAATAGTTCAGAAGTGTTTTTAATACTTAAATATTTAATTAAAACAAGTCATTTGGTTATTAAACTTCATAAATATGATTTAAAAAAGCCACCTTTCCTAGCTTTGCATCAACGTAACAAAACGGATTTTAAAGTGATGTAGAGGGTTTTTAGAATTATTTTTTACATTCGAAATATAATTTAATGATTTTTATTAATAAATGGTTTTATTAAAACCGTTAGTTCGTTAAATATATTGTGCTAGAAAGAGTTTAAAAAATAGAAATCTTACAAGTTGTACAATAAAGTTGCATATTAAAGTAAAAATAAATCCAAAAGAACCTCTTAAATCATTAAAAAAAAATAGTGGTTTTAAACTGTCCAGAACATATAATTTATAAAAATTAGACGTTCAAAGATCTCCAGAACCCTAAACAAATTACAAAATTTGAAAAAACCTTTCAAAAATGCACTTAAAAGTCCAGTTTACTCCGAAAGGGCATCAAGAATCCTCGTTTAAGTGACAAAATTAATTAAAAATCTCGGTAAAAAGAACACGAGATATCTGATATGGATATTTATTAAATAATAGGATCTTCTCCTTATTAATCATACTAAAACACAATTAATTACGTTACAGTTAAGGATTTCAAATCGCCCCTTCGCACGATATCGATAAATTGTGCCTTTTTACGGCTCTGTTTCAGTGCTCTGCACGTGTCCCGGCGGCTTACCGACGTCTCCGACGGTCTCTTCTAGGCCCTACGCGTGTCTTAGAGGCCCTATAAGTGTACCGAAAGAAACTAAAGATTCGAATTGTAAAGCTTTTTTTTACATATATAAATAGGGTTGTAGCAGTATAGGGCCTTCATAGGCCTTATAAATTAGCCTAGGATTACTAAGAAGAGACGATTCTAGATGCAGTGTTTCTATTTAAACGTTATAATTAAATGATTTGGGGTTGCTTTGGGTTCTAGCACGTTCCAGAGACTTGTCAACGACTCAAATAGAACCTTATAAGATCCCGAGAGGCCTTATAAGTGTACAGAGAGTAGTTATAAGAGGCTAAAGAAGTTAACCTTCTAGGCCTCGCATTGCTATAAAATATACCTATAAAGTTTAGGCTGCGTTATAAAAGGGGATATTAGATTATTGCACAAAACACTTTGGAGTGTCTTCTAAGTAAAAAGGTATTGATGCTACTGTTAGGTTTACACGACCTTTCAACAGCTTTGAACTGTCTCAAGCAAGTCATTCTAAGCTCTAAGTTTCTATAAAGTGTATTTACGAGGCCTCAAAATTACACTAGACCTGTTTAAATTGTCGATATTACTATCTAATTCTAAGGCCTTCTATCTCGTGATCTTTTTAGATATAATTCTCACGTGTTTCTAAAATATATAAAAGCTTCTAACGATACAAGCGGGTTTTTCGAGACCTGATGTTGCAATTAAGTCTACTTATAAGCTATTCTATCATTCAAAATGCTATGCGTTTTCTAAATGTCTATTAAATAGGCCTTCTTCTTACAATAAAATAATTTTAAAAACTCATTCTCTTAAACTGTATAATTACCGATAAAGTTTTTAGATAATTCTAAAAATATTAAATAACTAGCAAGTAGGCCCGGCGTTGCTCAAGCAAAAGTAACGATAGCGAAGATTAAAATAGTCACTATAGACATTATAGTCACAAAAAAAAAGAGAGTAATTTCATCAACGAATTAAGTTTTTCTAAAGAAAGATCGAATTTGAAAATCGAATGTTCTAATATTGTTCGATTTTCACGACGTGTTCTGATTTAAATCCTTCGATTTTCATCGAATGTTCTAAAGAAGAAAGGTCGAGAAAAGCCGAACTAATCTGTTTAAATTTGAAAGTCGAATATGTTCCTACATATTACTCTTTCTTTTTTCTTTATTTCCAGAGCCCGTAAATCTTGCACGTCGCTTTGTCTTGTTCTCCATTGTTACTTAAAACTTTGGAACTTATATCTGGTATCCTAATTGTGCACCAAATTTCAACTTTCAACTCCTAACCGTTTTAGCGAATATTAAGATTATTACGTTATAATCAACCTTACCCGTTTTCACAGAATGCAAGAATTGGGTCCTCCCTGTTTCCAGACTAATTACAGAATTTTTAGATAGGTCTAAAAATATGTTCGATTTCGAAAAAACTGCATCTCCGTCTTGCACTTCGCTTTCTCTTAACACTTCCATTGTTACGTAACACTTCCATCGTTGATGGAAGTGTTAAGACTTAATCCTGTCCCTCCCCCCGTGGGGAGGAATTTCGAAAAATCCCTTCTTAGTGTGCATTCTCGTGACGTACCCTAACTGTGTACCAAATTTCAACTTTCAACTCCTAACCGTTTGGGCTCTGCACTGATTATTATTATTATTATTATTATCAACTCGTCTCGATTATATATATAGATTAACATTGAACAATTTAAAGTTCAAATAATGCTTCAGTAATTGCATTTTAAGTCCATCAAATAAAATGTCAGCGTATGAAAGGTCTGAATCAGTTATTTATTTCTTTCTTTCTTTGTAAATTCAAATAAATGAACCGGAAATGGGAAAGAAATTCACCGTTAAGAACAAAAGGCCAAATTCCACAAATTTCTAATCTATTGTCTTAAAACTAGTTCAAAGCTTAGCTTAGGCTTAAAAGGGCAATTATAACGTTCGCGGGCCAGGTGGAGATTTACTTAATCTTTTGTCTTTAAGAGACAAAAATATTTATATTCCCAAATGTAGTTTCTATTGCAAATTTATCCATCAACGTTTATCTCTCTGACTAGATTTGGTAGGAAACTTTGACCTTGACGATGTCAATAGTTCAGTACAAAAATAGAGTACACTCAAACCTCTTTTCGTGCGGTTTTTTCTTGCGATTGTTTAAATGCAGTATATGAATTTCAATTAAATTGGTATACCCCACAGAAACAGGTTTGAGTGTATTGTAACATATATAAGTTTATAACTGCGTCTATAAAAGATTATAGGAACCCGTCGAGGGGCCATCGACGAAATTCTTTTGGATAATTTTAAATTTTTGCCCGTTTCGACCATTTTAAACCTCTGGTCCTGCAATACACTTGCTTCGATTTTACGCTTTCAGGCCTCAAATTCTTGGAAATTCTGTTCGATTTTACTAGATTTTTAAGCAGTAAATTTAGTTTCTAGACACGAAACTAAGCGAATGTTTAAAATAACAATAAAAATAATAGTTTAATTCACCCGAAAATAATACAAATTATTGTAGATTATTTGACAAATTGGCATGGAAATAATTGAAAATTTACGATTATTTCGCGACTAAACTTATAAAATATAAATGTTAATAGTTAATAAATTATTAAATCATTTCCTCAATTATATTAATTTAAGAATCACGCGAGAATTTTTTAAGATAAATCCAAATTACTACGTAAAATTTATGTAGACTTGACACCAGCAACAAAGAAACGAACGAAAAATTATGTTTAAAATCAAAAACAATTCGACTTAATTGTAATTTAAAATTATATAAATATTTAATAATCTTAATTACTAATTAAATTCTAATTAAAATACAGAATAAAAACGTTTCCGAATTCAACAGAAACTGTGAAACAAGAGGCCCGAACACCGCGTAAACATTACCAAATTGACTACTTTACAACAAAAAAAATTGCTTAAATAATTACAAATTAGGGTTTTCAATTAAAATGTAATATATCTAAATAAAGACAAAAGGGTCCATTTTAAGGTGTCCGAGGCGCTAATTAACAGAAACGATAATTTAATTAAGAAATCAGTCGTTAAACCGGGGCACCAAAGTTAAAATTGTTGAGTAGAGGAGGATTTTTTTACGACAGAGGTTACGCTCTTCGGTCAATTTTATAGGGGAAAAGAATCTTAGAGTTTAATAGTTTATTACGGATCGTATACGAGATCCGACAAGTGGTTACGCTAGAAAGCCGTGATTGGAGTTTAAGATATATCGGTCAGCAGTTGGCAATAAGAAATGGCCCTGTCATAAAGTCTAGTCAATTAGGTTATTAGGATCTAATAGATGTAACGGGTCCTAAAGTCGACCAAACGATCATTTATCTTACCTGCACCGTTCTTGGAGTCTTGCAAGCGACGAGAATTGTCCCAGCCACCGTTTCCTGAAGGTCCTGCTTCCATAATTGTCAACTTAACAGTCCAAACCTTTAATGTAAGTCGTGCGTTCTTCGCTGGTTTAACGCTTTGAACACCACTTTGCTCTGTGCAGGTATTTATACAGTATTTAAAACAATAGCCGTTATGACCGCTGGTCACCTATGCAGCTGTTTACAGACCCCCTACTAAGATTCTCAGAAGTGGTAATTGTTCTCTTGGGACAGTGCCAGTGGATTATACCCTATTCACACTGTACATTTTAAGCCAGCTTAAGGTATGAACAGTGTTGCCGTTTTGAAATTTCAAAATGTACTGAATCTCCTTCAAAAAATGTACTATTTTCCTTCAAAATGTACTATTTCTATGGTTGGTTGCTTTTGATATTAATATACCATCATACTAAGTTTTTGTGCTTATTTCAAATTCATATTCATAAATACTTTAAGTGAATATATATATATATATAGGTTATATATAGGCACGTAAACAAAGTATTCATGAAAAAATATATATATGTATACTTTCAATCTGCCACATAGGCACTTCATTAAATTAAATAAAAGAATAGTAAGACAAAACTTTCTTTAATAAAATTAGCAAAATCAATTCTACAAGTATAAAAAATTGCAAATCTTATCTTACAAGTTGAACAGATGTATTATGTCGTCTACATCTTCATTCTCTTCTGTTTCGGTATCGTGGATAGCTATTGGGTGAGTTTCTTTAAGTTCTGGGATCCAATCGTAACATTTTCGGTTTTGGGTTTTTAATAACTCTTTTGATAGCAGAAAAGCATTACAAGTGTCAACCTGAAGTCTATTGCGAATCTTTGTCTTAATTAAATTAAGTTGTGAGAAGACTCTTTCCACACAAGCACTAGAGTGGGGAAGACTCAACAAACTTGTTGAAAGCTTTCCAAGTATTGGAAACATCACGTCGCCATTGTCATCTTTAATTTTATTTACTTCATACCAGAAAGTTTCTAGGTTTTCAACTGCACAACTGGTTAACTTATCACGAATTTCAGGCAGCAGTTGCCATTCTGTGTTCAGCTCTTCATACTCATGTTCAGGCACAATATTAGGAAAATGTGTTACCAGGTTTACAACTGACCTAACATTTCCAGACAAAGCAAT
The DNA here is from genome assembly GCF_030686945.1 of Centruroides vittatus. Lineage (NCBI taxonomy): Eukaryota > Metazoa > Arthropoda > Arachnida > Scorpiones > Buthidae > Centruroides > Centruroides vittatus. Next base: position 690 of record NW_027120941.1, on the reverse strand, counting down.
TTTTGGCTCCAACTTTGTTATTTCCTGCAAGATCAAATCATCAAAAGGAAATTTCTTTTTAATTTCTGCACTTAAAACAATATAGAAAGACTGAATGCTTGAGAGAAATAGCTTCATGTCTTTTTCAGGGAATTTATTCTTTGCAATCTGAACTTCGCACATTGCACCAAGATATATTGTTTCTATTCGTTGAAAATGTCGTGAATTTTGAGTGTCTATCTTGTTCAGCGGTATTGAATCCACATAATCTTTTTTCAGATAGTTGTGCAAAATTGTTTTAAACAGAGAAGATATGTTTGGCAGAAGTGATGTAATACGTGGCCTCTCGCTTTGAAAATTAAGGTTCATTTTGTTGATGAGTTCCAAAATGTAAGATAAAAAATGTAAATACAACTTATTAAAGGGATTCTGTAAATCTTTCAGTAACAACTGTGCTGTATGTATGTTATCTTCCACAGCAGCTGCTGTAAAATAAAGAGTGAGTGCATTCCATTGTTCTAAGGTTCTATTGACTACTGCCTGCCAGGATAGCCATCTTGTCTGAGATAAACGTAACAATCGATGTGGTTGGCCATCTACAAATTTTTGAAATTCACTAAGTTCATTGATCCTCTTGGAGCTATGAGCAAAGTAAGCATATATATTTCTAACCAAGTCTTCAATTGTCCGTGGAAGTTTGTTGCAAGCCTG